>NC_136261.1:124924289-124946789 GCF_964187855.1 Myxine glutinosa
GGTAATTCCTGCTTGTCGTTAAAGGCGGCAAAAGGGTTGGCGTCAGGAAGGGCATCCGGCCGTAAAACATTGCTTCAAAAAGGGGACCGAAAAACAACAACAACCACGGTTCCCGAAAAAGGCCAACCCCCGCTTGCGGGGAAAAAATGGCCTCTAAAGGTGGTTTTTAAATTTTTTTTATTTATACATATATATATATATATATACAGTCGTGTGAAAAAGTAAGTACACCCCATGTAAAGTTTTGACTTTTTCAACATATTTCAACATACAGCTATTTGATCTTCATTTCAACAATATTGATAGATAAAGGTGATATAATATAACAAATATCATGAAACATTTACATTTTGTAGTCCATTGTATAATTTAAAAAAACATAAATGCAAATTTCGCATGTGGAAAAAGTAAGTACACCCCTACATTTATCACTACTTCAAATACCTAAAATTAGAATCAGGTGCACCAGCTCAGGTGCAAATGATTAGAACATCGTTCGAGAGGATCTTGGAGGAACCTGTCTTATTAAACCTCAGGCATTTAGTTTGGTTTGCTCTTGTTGTTGAAGTGTGTGGCGTCACCATGACTAGATCAAAAGAGCTCTCTGAGGCCTTCGGAAAGAAGGCTATAGATGCCTACGAGACTGGGAAGTGATTTTAAAAAATCTCCAAACAATTTGAAATCAATCATTCGACTGTCCGGAAGATCATCTACAAGTGGAGAAGATTCCAAACAACTCCACCTTGTTCAGCCAGGCCGCCCCAGCAAGTTCAGCTCGAGAGCAGACTGCAAGATGCTGAAAGAAGTCTCTAAGAACCCAGAATGTCATCACGGGACCTACAGGGTAGCTCTTGTCACTGTTGATGTCAAAGTGCATGAGTCTACCTTGAGAAAGAGGCTGCACAAATTTGATCTACATGGGAGGTGTGCCAGGAGGAAACCTTTGCTGTCCAGAAAGAACATCAGGCAAGACTAAAGTTTGCCAATGAACACCGAGGCAAAGACCAGTACTTCTGGAACAATGTGCTCTGGACAGATGAGTCAAAGGTAGAGCTATTTGGCCACCATAACACAAGACATGTTGGCGAAAACCAAAGACAGCATTTGACCACAAGAACCTGACACCAACTGTAAAACATGGTGGTGGAAATATTATGGTTTGGGGCAGCTTTGCTGCATCAGGGCCTGGGCAGCTCACCATCATAGAATCCACTATGAATTATTCGTTGTACCAGAGGGTGCTTGAGGATAATGTGAGGCCATCTGTCGGGAAGTTGAAGCTCAACCGGAGGTGGACCTTGCAACATGACAATGACCCTAAAAATACCAGTAATCCACCAAGGAATGGCTGAAAAGGAAGAAATGGAGGGTTCTGGAATGGCCAAGTCAAAGCCCGGATCTAAATCCCATCGAGATGTTGTGGGGGGATTTGAAACGAGCTGTGCATCCAAGAAACCCCTCAAACATCGCACAGCTGAAAGAATTATGCATGGAGGAGTGGGCAAAATTTCTCCCAGTCGATGACAGAGACTGGTAGACAATTATAAGAAACGCCTACTTGAGGTTGTTTCTGCCAAAGGGGGCAATACCACCTATTAGAGCCAAGGGTGTACTTACTTTTTCCACATGCGAAATTTGCATTTATATTTATTTAAATTATACAATGGACTACAAAATGTAAATGTTTCATGATGTTTGTTATATTATATCACCTTTATCTGTCAATATTGTTGAAATGAAGATCAAATAGCTGTATGTTGAAATATGTTGAAAAAGTCAAAACTTTACATGGGGTGTACTTACTTTTTCACGTGACTGTATACATATATATATACACACTGCCGGTCAAAAGTTTTAGAACACCTCAATCTTTCCGGTTTTATTGAAATTTACGCAGTTAATGTCTCAGTGTACTCTGAAATTAAGCATCGATCAAATAAACAATTGATAAAAAAAGAAATCATAGAATCATTTTGTTTAACAAAATTTAATTTAAATTTTTGACTCAGCAAAGTAGCCACCTTTTGCATATATAACCGCCGAACACACTCGTGGCATTCTTTCTACAATGGAAATCAAATATTGTTCGGGAAGTTCTTCCCAACACTGTTGCAGAAGTTCCACAAATGTGTTGCACTTGTAGATTGCTTTGCTTTCACCCTTCTGTCAGTTCATCCCAAACCAGCTCGATTGGTTTAAGTCTGGAGACTGTGCTGGCCATTCATGATTTGAAGCCTACCGTCTTGTTCTTTTCCTCGAATGTAGTTTTGACATAGCCTGGAGGTGTGTTTAGGGTCATTATCTTGCTGTAGGATGAACCCCTGACCAACTAGGCGTATACCAGAGGGTATTGCATGGCGCTGCAAAATGCTGTGGTAGCCCTTTTGGTTCAGGGTTCCAGTCGCTCTGTGCAAGGTCGCCGACTCTGGATCCAGCAAAGAGCCCCAGACCATCACGCTTCCTCCTCCATGTTTGACAGTTGGTGTCACACACTGAGGAATCATCCTTTCACCTACTCGACGGCGTACAAAAAACTTGCGTGATGAACCAAAGATTTCAAATTTGATTCATCGGTCCATAAGACCTTCTTCCAGTCTTCAGTAGTCCACTGGCGGTGCTTCATGCCCAGCAAGCCTCTTTTTCTTATTTTGCCATCTTAGCAATGGCTTTCTTACTGCCACTCGACCTGTCAAACCTGCAGCTCGAAGTCTTCTCTTGACAGTTGAAACTGAGACTTGCTTACTGTCGACCAGTGTTAAGCTGTGCTTCTGTGAGCCGCCTATCACGCAAGCTGTTGGCTCTCAGAAACTTGTCTTCTGATTTTGTTGTGGCTTTGGGTCTGCCAGACCTCTTCCTGTCAGAGTTTCCTCCAGTTTCAAATATACTACTTCCTGCAATGCAATATTGTCCAAATAATGCTTCAGAGGGTGGAATAACAGTCTGTTCCAATACTGCTTTTATACAGACAGGGGGTTTGTCATCAAGTAATCAGCAGAGGTTGGGACACCTGTAGGAATTGTTTGCATCAACTTTGAAGGCTTAATTTACTTACATTGCTGCAGAACAGCTGTAAGTTGTTAACCCATTACTTGTTCCCTGAAGAAGGCCTTTTTTTACAATATAACTGTGCAATTTACGTTATTTTCTCGTTTTTGCTCACCTAAACTTTTTTTTTTAACCTCGAGCAGTTTACTGTACCATTTCAGGTTACCATTTCAGGTTATTCACTAGACATTAAACTGTGTAAATTTCAATAAAAACTGGAAAAATTGAGGTGTTCTAAAACTTTTGACCGGTAGTGTATATATATATATATATATATATATATATATATAGATGTATATATAGATGTATATATATATAGATGTATATATAGATGTATATATATATATATATATATATATATATATATATATATATATATATATATATATTTATATATATTATATATATATATATAGATATATATATATATATATATATATATATATATATATATATATATATATTTATATATATATATATATATATATATATATATATATATACTCAAACAGTTTTGGTTAAAAATGTTTAAACTTCTCCCTGCCATGCTGTATTAATTTGTATATGAAACTCGCTCTTATTCTTCCTCTTCAAAAGGCTGTCTTCAATTTGCTCATTATATGATTCCATTTCAAAAAAACATTCAATCTGTTACGGTTCTTCGTGGCTACAATCTCTAAACTCACCTTCATTCCACCCCTTCTCTAACGTTTTCAAATGGATGTCTGACTCGAAAATCTCAAGAAACCCAGCTTGTAATAAATGTTTGATTTTCATGAATTTCAAAACTGCCAACTCACCCCTCCACTTCAAATCTTTCCCTCTCAGCCCTCCCCTCCAAAAAACCCCCTCACTCCTCCCCTTCTAATCGCCCCTCACCACTCACCTTAAAAACTCACCCTCATCCCTCGCCTTCTCATCTTCTCCATCTCCCCTCCCCTTCAAATCTCCTCCCTGACCATTTTTCTTCAATTCTCCCCCCTCACTCCTCCTCAAAGTTGCCTCTTATCTCCTCCACACAGCTGCCTCCTCCCCACTTCCTCTCCCTTCCAACTCATACCCCCACCTCCTCCAACACTCTACTTCGCTTGCCCCACACCCTCAAACAACTACTCACTGTGCCTCATCCCATCAGCATCAAACCTTTTGTCCTCCTCATCCTTCCCCTTCTCCTAGCTCTTCTGCAATCTCCGACACACTGTTAACAGCTCTCCCTACCTCCCCTCTCCTCCCTGTTCTTGCCCTACCCCACCCCTCCCCTGTCCTGTATCCGATGCTCCCCCTCTCTCTTCCATAACGGCATGGACCTCAAACATCCGTGGCCTTCGCTCAAACCTGATTGATCTCTCCATACAGGTTGCTTCTGACAAACCAGACTTGATCTGCTGAACAGAAACGTTCCTCCTTAAAGATGTCTCTGATACCTTAATATCTCTCCCTGGTTACTCCCTCTTCCGGTGTGATAGACCTGAGCTTTGTCCTAGTGGTGGGGTTGCTATCTTTATCAAATACTCTTTCTCACACTCCCTGCACTGCCCTCACTCCACCTCACCCCCAGGAGTACCTCTGGCTACGGCTTCCTATTCCCTCCCACCTTTTGTTCAAATGTGTTCTGTACCGTCCACCAAGCGGTGATGACCCCATTTACTTCTCGCTTTCTGACAACATGGACCAACGTCTTTCCACTCATTCCAACTCTCGCTTCCTCATATGTGGCGAATTCAACTGTCATCATGCCAGCTGGCTGGGCGTGGACACCTCTCGCACTAGCCATGGCACCTCAGCAAATGACATCTGCGACTCATTGGGACTAACACAATCTGTAAATTTCCCGACGGATCTCAGTCAACGGTATATCATCTCTGATAGACTTGGTTATGGTTACTTGGTCATCCTTCTGAGGTCGGCAAATTGAGGACCAGTTCACTGGTAATTCCCTGTGTGTCGCAAGAGGCGACTAATAGGGTTGGTGGCAGGAAGGGCATCCGGCTGTAAAACATTGCTTCAAAAAAGGGGACCATGGTCCGCAAAAAAGGCCACCCCCTGCTCTGTGGGGAAAAATGGCCTCTAAAGGTGGTTCTTCTATAGACTTGGTTATGACTAACGTCCCTGCAAATGTCTGCTGCTCTTCTGCTCCAATCGGTTCATCTGATCATTTGCTTGTTAAAGTGGACATCTCTCTGGTCATTCTCAGAGAGCCTCCTCAGCATCGACAAGTCTGGCATTTCACTCAGGCCGACTGGCATGGTCTTCAAGCAGCCATCAATCATCTGGACCGGTCTCCCATCTCTACTCCCTCTGACATCAACTCATCCTGGGAATTCTTCCAAAGTAAATTGCTCTCTCTCATGCACAGATTCATCCCATCTCGTCTTCAGTTGTCATACCCTTCCTCCCTTCCATGGTACACTGAATGTTGTGGTGAGGCAATTGCCCGGAAACAACTTGCCTTTGCCTCATGTAAGGCAAATCCAACAGAAGGCAATCTCGTTCCTTCCACAAACCTTTTGGAACAAGTGTGTGTCTATCCTCAGGAGAGCCAGGAAGCAATATCTCTCTACTCTCAAGACTGAACTCTCAAACCTGTCTCCTTCCTCCAAACCCTGGTGGCGTCTGGTCAAATCCCTTTCTGGTGTTTGTTCCCCTTTCCATCCCCACCCTTATTTCAAACAGCTACACAGCTCACACTGCCCATGAAAAAGCTGAATGCCTAAACTCTGTGTTTGCCTCAAAAGCTTGTGTCTCAAACCCATCTCTCTCTGGACCCAACTTACCCAGTCGTACCCAGCTGCTCTTGAACTCTGTGTCCTTCTCTCCCGACAAGGTGGAGAAGTTTCTGTCAAACCTTGACTCTGATTCTGCAACTGGACCTGACAGCATCAGCTGTCATCAGGTCGTAAAACCCTACGTTGCCACTCTATCACACTCTCTCTGTTCTATTCACCCTCTCTTTTGCTCAAGGTCATCTGCCATCTGCTTGGAAATCAGCCTTTATTAAAAAAAAAAGTTTTTTTTTTTTTTTTTGCTTTACACAAAAAAAACCAGATCCTTGCAACTATAAACCAGTCAGCCTGCTCACACACAATCATTAGCAAGGTCATGGAATCCATCATCACTTCTGATATTCTTGATCTCTGATCATCAATTTGGATTCAGACCAGGTCATTCTACTCTGGACTTGCTGCTTCTGCTGTCTCAACAATGGATGGAAGTCTTTAATGCCAGACAGGAAATCAGAGCAGTCTCCCTTTACATATCTCGTGCCTTCAATACGGCCCGACACCATACCCTGCTCACCAAACTTTCTTCTAATGGTATCCATGGAAATCTCCATGCATGGCTTGTGGACTTCCTCTCTGGTCGCAGTCAACGTGTGGCCCTGAATGGAATTCTCTCGTCTCCTCTTCCTGTCCAGGCTGTAGTTCCTCAAGTCAGTGTTCTGGGCTCTGTGCTTTTTCTGGACTTCATTAATGATCTCTCCGACTCTCTTGAAAATCCTCTCTATCTCTTTGCTGGTGACTCCACTCTCTGCTGCTCCATAACTAATCCCTCAGATTGGCAGTCTGCAGCCTCTTTACTCTCTGCAGACCTGGATAAAATCACAAACTGATCAAAGAAGTGTAACATGTCTTTCAATCCTGATAAATCTCACTCTCTCACTATCTCTCTCTGAAAGCACTGTCTTGCAAACCCTCCAATCTCGATATAAATCTTCTTGAGGAGGTTCAGTCATTCAACCTCCTGCGTCTCACTATCAGCCACGATATTTCTTGGGCAAACCACATTTCAACGATGGCCTCAAAAGACAGCCGTCGACTGGGCATTCTCCATCGTACAAAGTGCTTCCTTGGCACACCTGAACTCATATCCACCTACAAGGTCCCCCCTCCCCCCCCCCCCCTTGATGGAGTACTGCTCTCCCCTCTTGTCTGGCACCCCTGCCTCATATTTTGCTCAGCTTCATGCTGTGGAAACCAAGGCCTTCAAGATCATTGGAATCTCCTGCGCTGAAGCAGAGTCTATAGGCATATCACTTTTCCATCGCATACATGCCTGTGGTCTCTCTTCTTCTGCCTCCTTTCTGGTCTTGCATCCTCTTCTTTTTCCATGCTTTGTCCCTGCATGTTTCTGCAGAGCACACACAGTCCACCATAAACCCTTTTCTGGTAAAATGACCTAAATCCAGGATCACTGCCACCTCCACTCATTTGTTCCTCTTTTTTCCTCACCTGTGAAATCAACTTCCACACCCTCTTCAATCCCATTCTTTCCTCCAGGTCTTCAAGAAAGCTGTTCACCACCATCTCAGATTATCTCTAATCCAAAACCATCATTTTTTCTACCCTCGTTAACCCAACCCAAATCTATCTAAATTTTCCAGTTTTTCCTTTTTGGAGTTTCCTTCTCCATGCATACGTATTTTGCATTCTGTTTTTGTCTGTTATGTTCTGATCCTTTCAGTGTACTAGCTTTTCCACAAGCCTTGACTATGTATACAAAAAAAGAAATAATTTTCACCTTAATTATACATTTTCACTCTTGCTTAGCCTATGATGCTTTGGACTCGGTCATGGCATTATCCATTTTATTATTATTACTAGTATAAAGCCCGTCAAAAATGACGGGTTGGAACAGTATTTGACTACAGCCACGTGAGCATGCCAAAGTCTGAAGTCTGGGCCTAATGTTAGAGGTGCTTATATCATCTTTATTTGTTAGACATCCTACAGACGTAAATTAATATGTAGCAAATTTCACTTCCCTGTGCCTTGTATTTATTGTGATTTAAAAATACCGCTTCTGTACACCGACCTTGAGGCTCAGTTTGCAAGCCACCGTCTACAATTCCAATGTAAGAGGCATAATTACTCTTCTTTTGGGTCTTCGGAGTCCTTGGGGTCTTTTGTGTCCTTGGGGTATTATGTGTCCTCTGGGTCATTTGGCTCCTTGGTGTCTTCAGTGTCTTCAGCACCTTTTGTGGCTTTTGTGTCTTTTGGGTCTTCTGGTTCATCGGTGTCTTTTGGGTCATTTGATTTTTTTTGGGGTCCTCTAGTTATTTTGAGTATTTTGGGTCCTCGATCTGGATCTTTGGGGTATTTAAGGGTATTCAGGGTATTTTGTGTCTTAGGGGTAATTTTGGGTCCTCAGGGTATTTAAAGGGCTTCGGGGTCTTTTCGGTCTTTTGGATTGTTTGGGTCTTTGGGGTCTTTGGGGTATTTAAGGGTCTATGGGGTATTTTGGGTCTTCTGGGTCTTTTCGATCTTTTCGGTCTTTGGGGTCTTTTCGGTCTTCTGGGTCTTTTCAATCCTTTTGGTCTTCGGGGTATTTTGGGTATTCGTGGTCATTTGGGTCTTTAACAGTCTTCAGAGTCTTTTGCATCGTTAAGGGTCTTGGGGTATTTTGGGTATTCGGGGTATTTATGGGTCTTTGGGGAATTTTGGGGCTTCAGGGTCGTTTGGGTTTTTGTGGTCTTTTGGATCTTTAATTGTCTTGGTGTCTTTGGGGTATTTTGGGTTTTCAGGGACTTGTCAGTCTTTTCAGTCCTCTAGGTCATTTGGGTCCTTGGGGTCTTCAGGGTCTTTTTTTTTTTCTTTTTTTTTTTTTTTTTGTATACAAGATCGAGGCTCGTGAAAGAGCGAACATTAATCACACAGAAAGACAAACCGACACATAAAACATATAACATCGGGAGCGGTAGACAAGATGGGGAGAGAGGGGGAAGGACACAAACACAACATTTGAGAGCAGGGACCGAGAGACATGGAGACATCGAGAGATCTGAGAGAGGGCGAGGGCTTTGGGGGGGGGGGGCATGGGAAGGGGGCGGTGGGAGAGGTATAAAACATATGGACACTGCCAGGACTTCCAGGAAAGAAGTTGGAATTTCAAACAAGGTGGATCTGGGGTGAATTAGCGGGGGTAGAAAAGATCAAGGTTTTGGATGGGGGAAGATAAGAGATGGTGGTGAACAGCTGTTTTAAAGACCTGGAGGGAGGAGTGGGATTGAAGGGAGTGAGGGAGTTTGTTCCAGAGGCGGGAGAAAAGAGGAATGAAAGAGTGAAGGTGAACAGAGAGCTGTGATTTCAGCAGTTTAACCATCAGAGGGTTGCTGGCAGATCTTGTGCGACCTGTAGGAATATTTGGGGGACAGAGCACAGAGAGAGCTGGGGGTGCAAGGCCGGAGAGGAGTCGGTAGAAGACAGAAAGACCACCTACCTGCCTACGGTGAGTGAGTGAAAGGCCCTCAGAGATAGCTTCATCGCGGGAGATTCCAATAATTCTGAAAGCTTTGGTTTCAACAGCGTGAAGCCGAGCTAGGTGTGAGGCAGGAGCACCGGCCCATAGGGGAGAACAGTATTCCATTGAGCTGCGGATGAAAGCGTTGTATGTGGTGAGGAGCTCAGGTGTGCCGAGGAAGGACTTCGCACGATGGAGTCCAGTCGGCGACTGGCTTTGGAGGCCAGCTTGGAAATGTGGTTTTCCCAAGAAAGATCATGGCAGATAGTGAGACCCAAAAGCTTGAGCGACAGAACTTCTTGGAGAGGATTGTTGAGAAAGTAGATGGGAGGGTTGTCCAGTCGATCTTTTCGGAGAGACATAGTAAGAGTGTGAGATTTGTCAGGATTGAAAGACATGTTCCACTTGTTTGACCAGTCTGTGATTTTGTCCAAGTCTTCAGAGAGTGAGGAGGCTGCAGACTGCCGATCTGAGGGAAGAGGAATGGAGCGGCAGAGAGTGGAGTCATCAGCAAAGAGATAGAGAGGATTTTCAAGAGAGTCAGAGAGATCATTGATGAAGACCAGAAAAAGCACGGGGCCCAGAACACTGCCTTGGGGAACTCCAGCCTGAACAGGAAGAGGAGATGAGAGAAACCCATTCAGGGCCACACGTTGACGACGACTAGAGAGGAAGTCCACCAGCCATGCGTGGAGATTTCCATGGATACCAAAGGAGGAGAGTTTGGTGAGCAGAGCGGGGTGCCAGACCATGTCGAAGGCACGTGATATGTCGAGGGAGACAGCTCTAATTTCCTGTTTGGCATTGAGGACCTCCATCCATTGTTGAGACAGCAGAAGCAGCATGTCCAGAGTAGAGTGACCTGGTCTGAAACCAAATTGATGATCAGAGATCAAGCCATTGGAGAAGAGGAATGATTTCATATCCGAAGCAATGATGGATTCCATGACTTTGCTGATAATTGGGAGAAGGCTGATTGGTCTGTAGTTGCTAGGATCTGTTTTTGCACCTTTTTTGTGCAAAGCGGTGATGTTGGCTGATTTCCAAGCAGATGGCAGTTGACCTTGAACAAAAGAGAAGGTGAAGAGAACAGAGAGAGGGTGAGATAGAGCAGCAGAGCAGGATTTTATGACCCGTGGGCTGATGCCGTCGGGTCCAGTTGCAGAATCAGAGTCGAGAGTTGACAGAAACTTTTCCACCTTGTCAGGAGGAAAGGACACTGAGTCCAGGAGCAGCAGGGTACGACTGGGTATGGTGGGTACAGAGAGGGATGGGTTTGGGACACAAGATTTAGAGGCAAACACAGAGTTGAGGCATTCAGCTTTTTCACGTGCGGAGTCAGCTGTGTAGCCATTTGAGGTAAAGGAGGGGATGGAGGGGGAACAAACACCAGAAACGGATTTGACCAGACGCCACCAGGATTTGGAAGAGGGAGACAGATAAGAGAGTTCGGTCTTGAGTACGGAGAGATATTGTTTCCTGGCTCGCCTGAGGGTGGACACACACTTGTTTCGGGCTTTGTGAAAGGAAATGAGATTTCCTTCCGTTGGATTTGCTTTCCAGGAGACGAAGGCAAGTTGTTTCTGGGCAACAGCCTCACCACAAGATTCCGTGTACCATGGACGGGAGGAAGGGTATGACAACTGAAGACGAGATGGGATAAATCTGTGCATCAGAGAGAGCAATTTACTTTGGAAGAATTCCCAGGATGAGTTGATGTCAGAGGTGGTAGAGATGGGAGACCAGTCCAGATGATTGATGGCTGCTTGAAGACCATGCCAGTTGGCCTGAGTGAAATACCAGACTCGTCGACGCTGAGCAGGCTCCCTGAGGATGGTCAGAGAGATGTCCACTTTAACAAGGACATGATCAGATGATCCGATTGGAGCAGAAGAAGAGCAGCAGACATTTTCAGGGAAGTTAGTCATAACCAAGTCCAGAAGAGAAGATGTTCCGTTGACTGAGATCCAGGTCGGGAAATTGACAGATTGTGTCAGGCCCAGTGAGTCGCAGAAGTCCTTTGCTGAGGAGCCATGGCTGGTGAGAGAGGTACCCACACCCAGCCAACTGGCATGATGACAGTTGAAATCACCACATATGAGGAAGAGAGAGTTGGGATGAGTAGATAGAAGTTGGTCCATATTATCAGACAGCGAGATGTAGATGGAGTCATCACTGTTTGGTGGACGGTACAACACACATATGAACAAGAGGTGGGAGCGAAGGGGAAGCCGTAGCCAGAGGTATTCCTGGGGGTGAGGTTGAGAGAGTGCAGTGCAGGGCGAGTGAGGAAGAGAGTTTTTGATAAAGATAGCAACCCCGCCTCCAGGACGAGGCTCAGGTCTATCATACCGGAGGAGGGAGTAGCCTGGGAGAGATACTAAGGAATCAGAGACATCATAAAGGAGGAAAGTTTCTGTTAAGCAGATCACGTCTGGTTTGACAGAAGCAACCTGTATGGAGAGATCAGTTAAGTTTGAACGAAGGCCCCGGATGTTTGAGGTCCATACCGTTAATGAAGAGGAAGGGGGAGCATCAGATACAGAACAGGGGGGAGGAGGGGTAGGGTAAGATGTGGAAGAGGTGGAAGAGGTAAGGAGAGCTGTTGAAGGTGTGTCAGAGATTTCAGAATAGCTCGGAGAAAGGGAAGGATGGGGCGGACAAAAGGTTTGATGGTGATTGGGTGAGGCACAATGAGGTGTTATTTGAGGAGGGGGAAGAGCGAGGCAGAAGGTTGGGGGAGATGGAGGTGAGAGTTGGAAGGGGGAAGAAGCGGGGAGGACGCTTTGAGGAGGGGGAGTTAGAGGGGGGAAATTGAGAAGCAATGAGGGTGGGGAGATTTGAAGGGGAGGGGTGAGGGGGGAGTTTGGGAGGGAAGGGACAAGGGGAGGGATTTGAAAGGGATGGGATATGGGGGAGATTTGGAGGGGAGGGGTGAGGCAGGAGTCTAGGAGGGGAATGGCGAGGGGGCATCTTGGCGGGGAGGGGTGAGGGGGTAGTTTAGGAGGGAGGGGGCAAGGGGGGAGATTTGAAAGGGATGGGTGATGGGGAAGATTTGGAGGGGAGGGGTGATGGGGAAGATTTGTAGGGGAGGGGTTATGGGGAAGATTTGGAGGGGAGGGGTGAGATTGGATTTTAGAAAGTGTACGATTTATGGGAAACGAACATTTATTGCAAAATGAGTTTCTTGTGACCTTCGAGTTAAAAATACGTTTCAGGACGCTGGATGGAGGATGGAGTGCAGGAGAGTTTAGGGAATGTAGAAAAAAGGCACTATAGGAGATGGATATTTTTTTTGGGATGAATTGATTTGGTGAGCAAGTCGAAAGCAGCCTTTTAAAGAAGAAGAAGAAAAAGGTGTTATAAAATATGACGGAATACATAACTTGAGGGGAAAGTGTAAACATTGAAGGTTAATAACAGTGAAAACTATCTGGGGAAATGGGGGAGAAACACGTGGTCGAAGAACGAACGAACGAATAAGAATGAATCGGGCAGTCTTTGGGGTATTTTGGGTCTTTTGGGTGTTTAACAGTCTTCAGGGTCTTTTTGGGTCTTCAGGGTATTTAAGGGTCTTTGGGGCATTTTGGCCTTCAGGGTGTTTATGGGTTTTCGGGGTCTTTAAGTGTCTTTGGGGTCTTTGGAGACTTCGTTGTCTTTTTGGTATTTTGGGTCTTTTTGGGTCTATTTTGGGTATTTTGGGTCTTTTTGGTATTTTGAATCGGGCAGTTTTTGGGGTATTTTGGGTCTTTTGGGTGTTTAACAGTCTTCAGGGTATTTAAGGGTCTTTGGGGCATTTTGGCCTTCAGGGTGTTTATGGGTTTTCGGGGTCTTTAAGTGTCTTTGGGGTCTTTGGAGACTTCGTTGTCTTTTTGGTATTTTGGGTCTTTAAGTATCTTGGAGCCTTTTAGGGGTGTTTGGGTCTTTGGAGTATTTTGGGTGTTTTGGGTCTTTAACAGTCTTCAGTGTCTTCGGGGTCTTCAGGGTATTTTGGGTGTTTGGGGGCCCTTTGGGTCTTCAGGGTCTTTTGTGTATTTGGGGTATTTTGGGACTTCGGAGTCCTTGGGGTCTTCTGGGTCATTGGGGTATTTTGGGTCCTCTGGGTCATTTGGGTCCTCGGGATTGTTTGGGTCTTTTGGATCCTCGGGGTCTTTTGGGTCTTCAGGGTCTTTTCAGTCTTTTCGGTCTTTGGGGTATTTGGGGTCTTCAGAGTCCTTGGGGTCTTCTGGGTCTTCATGGTCTTTTGTGTCTTTAACAGTCTACAGAGTATTTTGGGTGTTTGGGGTACATTTGGTCTTTCGGGTCTTTTGGGTCCTCAGAGTCTTTTAGGTCTTTTAACCGTTTGACACACAGTCGTGTTCAAAGATTTCCCCTTGAACTCCCGCACTGAAATCCCTCCTGAAGCACTACTCAAAGTCTTTAAAACCTAGCCTTAAGAAGGGACACAGACACACACACACACACACACACACACACACACACACACACACACACACACACACACACACACACACACACACACACACACACACACACACACACACACACACAGTTTTATATGGTAGATTATATAGTACAATTATTTTATTTATGCTATTATTTTGTAATAACCTTTATATTGTTGTGGAGTTGGCTTCTCGGCATTAAAAATGAAATGTAGAGCTTTGAAATAGTTATTTCCTTTATTGCATTTTTTTTTTTTATATACAAGGTCTGGGCTCTAGGCTCATGGAAGAGCGAGGACACAGAACATAGTGAGGTAAAATAGTGAGGTTAAAAAAAAAAAGTTTTTCTGTTTTTATACACATCATTTTTATACACAAAAAAAATCATAATAGTGAGGTAAAATCCCCCTTCCAAATGTTTGTCTGAAACCACTTCTCCCTGAAGCTCTTTTTTATTATTTTACACTCTGTAAATCTGTCTTTTATGTCCTTTTGGAGAATAGCGGCCATGGGTGCCGACAAAGGGTGCCGAAGCATATTATATTTGTTTGAGAAAATGTTGCTTCATAATTTTGTACCTATTTTTGGCAGCAAAGTTGATTGTTTAGTTTTGGGGCCAAAAAGGTTTCCTTCCTGGGAAACTGAAAAATGTAACAAACATCTTAACAGGAATCGCTCATGCAACATGCTATTGAAGGAGCTGCGCTCCAACGCGAGTCGAAAGAATTGACGCGACCAAAGACGGAATTCGTCCGAGTTGCTTTATTGAAACAAAACAGCTCAGGTATTCTGAAAAGCCCGTTTATCGGGCAGCAATATATATACACATTTATGCCGGGGCGTTTGCCCGGGAAAACCGAGACCGGGCATGCCCGGGTGTCAAGGGCGAGTCCTGGAAAGGCGAGTCTGGACATGCCCGGGCGTCCTGGACGCGGCCTGGAAAGTCGAGGCTGGGCGTGCCCGAGCGCTCTGGGCGAGCCCTGGAAAGGCGAGAGCGGGCATGCCAGGACGCTCTGGGCGAGCCCTGGAAAGGCGAGTCTGGACATGCCCGGGCGGCCTGGCAAGTCGAGGCTGGGCGTGCCCGGGCGCTCTGGGCGAGCCCTGGAAAGGCGAGAGCGGGCATGCCCGGGAAAGACGAGACCGGGCGTGCCCGGGAGGTTTGGGCGTGCTCGGGAACATCGAGTCCGGGCATGCCCAGGAGAGGCACGTCTGGGCCCGTCCGGACGAGCCCGGCATGGCGATCGCGCCCTGGCCGCGTCCTGGCAGGTGCAAGGCGATTGTGTACATTCAGCGGGGACCGCTACACACGCCCCTCCAGAATCGACCTGCACCTGCAGGGTCAATTTAAGGGGGTCCGGATGACCTGGCCGAAGCGACCCCTGGAGGGTCGTGGGGGGGGGGGTCCGATCCGGTGGTGGGTGGTCGAGCGGGGGGAACTGTAGACGGGGGGCGGCTTCCCCGTGGAGGAAGGGCCAACCGTGGTGGTCGGTCGACATCCACGTGCGCCGGTTTGAGGCGGTCCATAGAGATCCGGTCCGACCGGCCGCCGACGTCGATGACGAAGGACTTGTCGCCCCGTCGCAGGACCCGGAAGGGCCCGTCGTATGGCGGCCGGAGTGGCCCCCGGTGCGCGTCATGACGCACAAAGACGTACTCCGCTGTGCGAAGCGCCGGGGGGACGTAGGACTGGGGGCCACCATGGTGGGACGTTGGCATGGGGGCAAATCGGCGGGCGGCCTCCTGGAGGTCCGAGCGCTGGTGTGCGGCGGACCAGGGACTGGTAGCGTCGGGCACGAACTCGCCCGGGACGCGGAGCGGCTGGCCGTAGACGAGCTCGGCGGCGGACGCCCGGAGGTCCTCCTTGGGGGCCGTGCGGAGGCCCAAAAGGACCCACGGCAGCCGGTCGGTCCAACCGTCGTCCTGAAGGCCGGCCATGAGTGCGGCCTTCATGGAGCGGTGAAACCGCTCGCACAATCCGTTGGCTTGGGGGTGGTAGGCCGTGGTGCGGTGCAGCGTGACCCCCAACGAGCGGGCGACCGCGCCCCAAAGTTCGGACGTAAACTGTGGGCCGCGGTCGGACGAGATGTCCGCCGGTGCGCCGAAGCGCGCGACCCAGGTGGCGATGAACGCCTGCGCCACGTCGGTGGTGGTGGTGGAGGTGAGGGGCACGGCCTCCGGCCACCTGGTGGTCCTGTCCACCATGGTGAGCAGGTGGGTGAACCCCCGCGATGGGGGCAGGGGACCCACCAGGTCCACGTGGACGTGGTCGAAACGCCGTGCAGGCACGGTGAAAGGTGCTAGCGGGGCCTGGGTGTGGCGGTGGACCTTGGCCCGCTGACAGGCCGTGCAGGCGTTGGCCCAGTCGCGGACGTTCCGTCGCAGGCCGTGCCAGACGAAACGCGCCGACACCAGCTTCTGAGAAGCTTTCCGGCCCGGGTGAGAAAGGCCGTGGATGGAGGCGAAGATGCGGCGCTGCCAGGAAACGGGCACGATGGGGCGAGGCTGGCCCTGGGAGACGTCGCAGAGCAGGACGGTGCCCGCGAAGGGGATGTCGGCCAGGTGGAGGCCCGTGTCCACCGCCCGGAGGGCCTGCACCGAGGTGTCGGTGGTCTGGTCGGCCGCCATAAGCGCGAAGTCCACGCCGAGGTGGACCGCGTTCGCGCTGGCCCGAGAAAGACAGTCGGCCACGGCGTTGTCTTTGCCGGTGACGTGCCGGATGTCCGTGGTGAATTCCGACACGGCGGAGAGGTGGCGCTGCTGGCGGGCCGACCACGGCTCCGTGACTTTGGCCATTGCGTAGACCAACGGCTTGTGGTAGACGAAAGCCGTGAACGGGCGGCCCTCCAGGAGGTGTCGGAAATGGCGAACGGCCAGGAATAGACCGAGCAGCTCGCGGTCGAACGTGCTGTATTTTAACTCGTTCGGCCGGAGCTGCCGGCTGAAAAAGGCGAGTGGCTGCCAAACCCCGTCCACCCATTGTTCATGGACGGCGCCCACCGCGTAGTTGGAGGCGTCCGTAGTGAGGGCGATGGGCGCATTGAGCACCGGGTGAGCCAGCAGCGTTGAGTCGGCGAGGGCCCGTTTTGCGCTCTCGAAGGCCGCGTCCATGGCCGCGGACCAAACGATGTCATGCTTGGCCGGCTTGCCCCGGGGGGCCTCGTAAAGGGGCCGCATGAGCTGAGCAGCACGGGGCACGAATCGGTGATAAAAATTCACCATGCCGAGGAACTCTTGTAGGGCCTTGATGGAACGGGGATGCGGGAACGTGGTGATGGCCTCAACCTTGGTCGGCAGCGGCACGGCCCCGGTCTGGGTGATGCGGTGGCCCAAAAAGTCAACGGTCGTCGTGCCGAAGTGGCATTTGGCCGGGTTCACAATTAAGCCGTGCTCGCTGAGGCGACCGAACAGTGTTCGGAGGTGGAGGAGGTGCTCGGTGCGGGACGTGCTGGCGACGAGGATGTCGTCCAGATAGACGAAAAGAAATGGCAGGTCGCGCAGCACGCCGTCCATTAAGCGCTGGAACGCCTGGGCCGCGTTCTTGAGGCCAAACGGCATCCTCAAAAATTCGAACAGGCCGAACGGCATGATGACGGCCGTCTTCGGGACGTCGGCCGCCCGGACTGGTACCTGGTGGTATCCCCGTATCAGGTCAATTTTGGAAAATATGACCCGTCCCGCCAAACGGGTGGAAAAGTTCTGGATGTGCGGGATCGGGTACCTGTCGGGGGTGGTAGCGTCGTTGAGGCGGCGGTAGTCGCCACACGGGCGCCATCCGCCCCCCGGCTTTGGCACGATGTGCAGTGGTGAGGCCCATGCGCTATTGGAGCGCCGCACGATGCCGAGGTGCTCCAACGCGTCGAACTCGGCTTTTGCCACGGCGAGCTTGGCCGGGTCGAGGCGGCGGGCCCTGGCGTAGACCGGCGGGCCCGTAGTGGGTATGTGGTGCTCGATCCCCTGACGCACTGCGATGGCCGAAAACGTCGGCCGCGTGAGGGCCGGGAATTCCGCGAGCAGACGAGCGAACTCGTTCGCCGTCGGGAGGGCGCACGCCAGTTCGGTCGGCGCGGAGCTGCTCATCGTGCACGCCAGGGAGCTGAAGGTCTCGGCGTTGACAAGGCGACGACGTTTGACGTCGACCAGCAGCCCGTGCGCGCAGAGGAAGTCAGTCACAAAGGTCCACTGAAAGCGCTGGCTGCCGAAGCAGAGGGTGACGTCGCGCGGGCCGAAAGTGCGTCTGGCCGAGCCATTAGCAGCGACCAAAGAGGGGCCGCAAACGGCGTCCCGCCTGTCCTGCTCGGAGGCGGGTATGACGCTCAGTTGGGCGCCGGTGTCACAAAGGAAACGCCGCCCGGACGCTTTGTCCCGAATAAAAAGCAAGTTGCCCGAGTGGCCGGCGCTCATGGCTGGGAATGAACGCCGGCCCGGCTGTTTCCCGACTTGCCGAAAGTGCACGGTGGTCGGCACGTCCGAGCCTTGTGTCCGAACCTGGCGTGGTAATAACACCACGCCTGCTCAGGTGGAGGCCCCGGCCATTGTGTCGGAAGCGGTCGGCGTGGCGTGGCGGCCGCCAGTTGCACCGGCAGTTCGGCCTCCAACCGCGCAGGGCGCTCGGGCGTCGTGGGCGTCGCCTCGGACGGCGGCAGGCTCCAGGTAGCCGCGCCGATGTGTTGGCCCGCCGAGGAGATCTTATCGGCTTCCCTGGCGAGGGCGCGGGGATCGGTGATCGACGTGCCAGCCAGGGCGAGGCGTACCGGGTGAGGCAGCTGGCGAAGGAACAGCTCGCGTAACAGAAAATCCGGAGAGTGCTCAATGAGCAACGAGAGCATATAGTCCATGCGCTCGGACGGGCGCGTGTCGCCGAGCTCGGGCAGGTCGAGCAGGCGCCGTGCGCGTGCCGCCGGTGAGAGGGCGAAAGCGTCGAGGAGGAGCGTCTTCAGCGCGTCATACTTGTCAGCAGCCGGCGGGTGCTCGAGGAGGCTTAGGGCGCGGGCCGCGGTGGTGGAACCGAGCGCTGCCACGACGTGGTGGAAGCGGGTGTCGTCCGCGGTGATGCCTCGCAGGGCGAACTGGGAGTCCGCCTGGGCGAACCAAACAGCCGTGTGAGCCTCCCAGAAGGTAGGCAGTTTAAGAGTCACTGCCGTGTCTATGTCGGTAGGTCACCAGTGAAGGAGCTGCGCTCCAACGCGAGTCGAAAGAATTGACGCGACTAAAGACGGAATTCGTCCGAGTTGCTTTATTGAAACAAAACAGCTCAGGTGTTCTGAAAAGCCCGTTTATCGGGCAGCAATATATATATATACACATTTATGCCGGGGCGTTTGCCCGGGAAAACCGAGACCGGGCATGCCCGGGTGTCAAGGGCGAGTCCTGGAAAGGCGAGTCTGGACATGCCCGGGCGTCCTGGACGCGGCCTGGCAAGTCGAGGCTGGGCGTGCCCGAGCCCTCTGGGCGAGCCCTGGAAAGGCGAAAGCGGGCATGCCAGGACGCTCTGGGCGAGCCCTGGAAAGGTGAGTCTGGACATGCCCGGGCGTCCTGGACGTGGCCTGGCAAGTCGAGGCTGGGCGTGCCCGGCGCTCTGGGCGAGCCCTGGAAAGGCGAGAGCGGGCATGCCCGGGAAAGACAAGACCGGGCGTGCCCGGGAGGTTCGGGCGTGCCCGGGAACAGCGAGTCCGGGCATGCCCAGGAGAGGCGCGTCTGGGCCCGTCCGGACGAGCCCGGCATGGCGATCGCGCCCTGGCCGCGTCCTGGCAGGTGCAAGGCGATTGTGTACATTCAGCGGGGACCGCTACACTATCATGATACTGATCTTAAACCAAATTAGAGCCTAATTGGGTCATGAAAAATTGCTGTAATTTTTTGAACAAGTGAAGTATTGGATTTACACTGGTTCAGAAAGTGGTTATGGTAGTAAGAGGTGATTAGTGAGAGTTATGAAATTGCATTAAGCTAGCAAATTAGTTTTCGAAGACTTGTTGCTGGAGTTTTGTATAATCATGGCACAAAAGCATACTCATGCAAAATGTATGGGATTAAAAGCATCCTCATACCATCAGAATGACAGCTGGTTCCAGGTCTGCAGCCAATGCTGTCTTCCAAGCTTGGTGCTTCTTTGGCTGGATTCTTGTTGATAGGCTTTTTGTTTATCTTTTATTTTCATTAGAATGTTCTGAATGGAATATATGCCATTTGTTTACTGAAGGGTAAAAAGTAGAATGGAGTTTTGACACTGATGTGATGTATTGAATTATTTCTGCTATTGTGTGATCTTATTTGTAATTTCTTCCTCTCTTGTAAGGAGAGCGAGCTCTATATTGTGCATACAAATGGGAAAGAGAGGCATCAAGGTGGAAAAAGGAGGGAATGGGGATTAAAATGGACTAATAAGTCGAGAGAAACTTGGAATTTATCGTATGGTGATCGAGTTGAGCCAGGAGGATAAGGGGGAGGTAATTTATGGAAAGTGAATATGGAGTTCAATATTTTCAGGGACTTTAAAATTCTGCCATTTCATGTGCATAATTTGTAGTCGGTACCTTATTCGAGAAAGTTACAGTTATTAACACACTGCTTCTTGACTGTGAAGAACATCTGGATTTTAGAACTACCATATGTTGTTAACAAAGCTCTGTCACTAGCAACATTTTCTTCTTTTATTGGTTGTGGTTTTTTATTTTAATTGTACTTTCTTGAATTTTTTTTGATCAGATTTTTTTCTCTTGTATAATTATTCCTTTCCTGAGTCATGCACAAGATGACTGCAATCCAATTCCAAATTGTCTTTTTCTCGCAGCATCGAACATTTCTCTGAAGCTATCTCTACCAGTGTATTTTTGGCCACAGCAAAGATTGTATGCACAGTTTCTGGGCTGGAATTGTTTTCCCATTACAGATGTGGTGATGGAAAGGTGGGACAATTTTATGCATGCTCTACTTGGGATGCTCACCTACCTGTGTTTTCTGGTGTAACTAATGGTTTCCGAAAACAGAGTGTGAGCTCAATTCTTCAATGTCACGGGTGTGACAGGAAGTCACAAGAGATGTCAGTGTCACAAGAAGATTGTGCCTGATGTAGATGAAGATCATTGCATTTAGCACTCCACGTGCAACTGCTTTTTTTCCTACGACAATCCAATTCCTGTTTGATAGCCCAGAAAGTTATTTTCCATCTGTCCTCAGTTTATTTATTTGTCATCTCCTTCAATGTGCTAATACAAGTTATGAAAATTCAGGCATCTGCATCTTCTAATTATGAAATTCTATTTTATCTCTCATAACTGATAAGTTGAAAATTAGAATTTTAATAAGTGTGTTTCCTAACTTAGTGCTTATATTTTCTTGACTGTCAAGAAAGTATCATTAATTCAGCAATTTATTATGCTCATTTATTATCTTGAATTAAATACGCAATTGTGGAAACTTTTATTTTAAATACAAGGTTTTTTTTCAGAAAAAAAAACAATCTGAGAAATAATTTTAAGGTATTTTTGGGGGTTTATTGGCTGAGTGATAATATATGTCTATTGGCCTGACGAAGCTCGCTCGGAAGTGGGTAAAACCTCAACAAAAAGGTTAAAAGAAAATGGGGGAAATCATTAATTATATATACTAGGGCATGCCCGTACTATATATATATCTAAAATTATATCCCCCCCCCTATTTACATGAAATGGTTTGGTCCAAAGCGAACGGCTTGCGAGTGGTGACAATCCCCCCCCTCTATTTACATGCAATGGTTCGGTCCAAAGCGAACGGCTTCCGGAGTTTGGTAAAGAATTAAGAAATCGCCATCGCGTACACAAACGCGCAGGAAAGCGAATGAATCGCAAATTCGTTTTTATTAGTTGTAAAACATAATGCCCAATTATTCAATTAGCGCCAACGTATTTTGGCTGTTTGCAATTTAATCGCAAGGCAAAGTAGAAAGAGAAGAGGGAAAAAAAGAAAAGCCTTGCCTTGCTGCAAACAGCTGCTGCAAACAACAACAACATGGAAGGCTGCACTGTCCGGAAGTTGGCATATCGCAGTTACGATTATTTTAGTGTTAATGGCCAATTATTCAATTAGCGCCAACGTATTTTGGCTGTTTGCAATTTAATCGCAAGGAAAAGTAGAAAGAGAAGAGGGAAAAAAAGAAAAGCCTTGCATTAACGCATTAACGCTTGCATTGCATTAACGGTTCGGCACACGTGATAGCTCGCTGCTCTCTGATTGGTTGAAGCGTTTTTTGGACATAGCTCGGTAGGTACTTGTCCGATTAATTACAAACCTTGAAAAGGCACATCCTCGGGTCCCCAGCAATATACCTGGCAAGTTTCAAGTATATCGGACCCGTGGTTGTCGAGAAACAGCGGTCACAGACAAACACACAGACACACAGACACACAGACACACAGACACACAGACACACAGACACACAGACACACAGAGATTGCTGGAATTATAGATAGATACAGTCGTGGCCAAAAATATTGGCACCCTTGTTTTTTTTTGTTTTGTTTTTTGTATGCAGGATCGAGGCTCGTGAAAGAGCTAACATTTATCACACAAAAATCAAACAGACACACAAAACATATAATAATGGTAGCGGTAGACAAGATGGGGAGAGAGGGGGAAGCACACAAACACAACATTTTTAAGAGCAGGGACATCGGGAGATCTGTGGGAGGGCTTGGGGGGAGGAGGTGTGGGAAGGGGGGGAGGGGTGGGAGAAGTATAAAAGACAAGGACACTGCAAGGACTTCCAGGAAGGAAGTTGGTATTTCAAAAAAGTGAA
>NC_136261.1:124951789-125041789 GCF_964187855.1 Myxine glutinosa
CAACAATTCATTACACTTACAACAATACAAAAAAAACCCACAACAATTCTCAAATCCACAACTATATATATATATATATATATATATGTATATATATATATATATATATATATATATATATATATATATATATATATATGTATATATATATATATATATATATATATATATATATATATATATATATATATATATATATATATTATGTATGTATATATATATATATATATATATATATGTATGTATATATATATGTATGTATATATATATGTATGTATATATATATGTATGTATATATATATGTATGTATATATATATATATATATGTATATATATATATATATATACATATATATATATATGTATATATATATATATATATACATATATATATATATATATATATATATATATACATATACATATATATATATATATATATATATATATACATATATATATATATATATATATATATATATATATATATATATATATATATATATATACATATATATATATATATATATATATATATATATATATATATATATATATACATATATATATATATATATATATATATATATATATATAATATATATATATATATATATATATATAATATATATATATATATATATATATATATATATATATATATATATATATATATATATATATATATATATATATATATATATATATATATATATATATATACATATATATATATATATATATATATATATATATATATATATATATATATATACACAGTGCATTTAGAAAGTATTCAGACCCCTTCACTTTTTTCACATTTTGTTATGTTGCAGCCTTATGATGAAATCGTTTAAATTCATTTTTTCCCTCATAAATCTAGACTCAATACCCCCATAATGACAAAGAGAAAACAGCATTTTAGAAAGTTTTGCAAATTTATTAAAAAGAAAAAACTGAAATATCACTTTGACATAAGCATTCATACCTTTTGCTATGACCCTTGAAATTTAGCTCAGGTGCCTCCCATTTCTCTTGATCATCTTTGAGATGTTTCTACAACTTGATTGGAGTCCACCTGTGGTAAATTCAATTGATTGGACATGATTTGGAAAGGCACACCCCTGTCTATATAAGGTCTCACAGCTGACAATGCATATCAGAGCAAAAACCAAGCCATGAGGTCGAAGGAACTGCCTGCAGAGCTCAGAGACAGGATTGTGTCGAGGCACAGATCTGGGGAAGCCTACAAAAAAAAATCTCTGCTGCATTGAAGGTTCCCAAGAGCACAGTGGCCTCCATAATTCTTAAATGGAAGACGTTTGGAACAACCAGGACTCTTCCTAGAGCTGGCCGCCCGGCCAAACTGAGCATTTGGGGGAGAAGGGACTTGGTAAGAGAGGTGACTAAGAACCCGATGGTCACCCTGGCTGAGCTCCAGAGATCATGTGTGGAGATGGGAGAAACTTCCAGACGGACAACCATCACTGCAACACTCCACCGATTTGGGCTTTTTGGCAGAGTGGCCAGACGGAAGCCTCTCCTCAGTGAAAGACACTTGAAAGCCCGCTTCGAGTTTGTAAAAAAGCACCTAAAGGACTCTCAGACTGTGAGAAACAAGATTCTGTTGGCTTTCATGTGTAAGGCTTTCATGTAAGGGCAACCACCATTCAGGTCCCTTAGAATAGTTATTTCATGGCAGACCATTGTCTTAGACCTTTTCCCTTATTTCGGGTTATTATGTCGTAATGCATTGGGGAAAGTAATGATAGGTCCTCCACTCATAAGGGATAATTTGTCAGTCAATGCACCAGGCTCAAAGGCACACCATCCAAGCACCAGGTAAAAGTTCCTTTGAGAGAATTTGTGGGGGCAGGATAACTTTTCAAACCCACCACTCCGGGCCTGTCTCTTATGCACTCACCACGTGCTGCAAGATTGCTACAGTCTGGGCCTGTCTCTTGTGCACTCACCACGTGTCTGCAAGATTGCTCTACTCTGGGCCTGTCTCTTTGTCGACTCTTGGCCTGTCTCTCTCTGCTGGGTTCACTGAGCACTTGTGCTCCTCTCTTGGGGCCTGTATTGTTGACCTAGCACGTGTGCTCCTCTCTTGGGGCCTGGATTGTTGACCTAGCACGTGTGCATGACCTTGCTTGCCCAAGTCCGAGCTGACGATCAACCTTTACCTGCCTGTCCGTGCTGGGATCGCCATTACCCGCTCGGTGGCTACACCGGAACGGGGTCGTCGCGAGGAGAGGCATCCGGAGCATCATAGCCTTTGTGCTAGCAGGTTTACAACATTTGTTCGTCCCCCTCCACTCCCCCATGAAAGTCTGCTGTGCCCATGTGGTGTTTTTCGTAGTGATCGTAATAAGGCGTAGAATAAGCTAAGTTTCTTCTTCTTGTCCGTTTTTCTTGCCTATTGAAATAACTACATTGTGAATATTTGTAAATAAATCAAATCGCAAAACGTTTCCTTTCTATCTGTCCGTGAATGTCTTTTCTTCCATTGGTCCGCCATTGCTCGCACCCAGGTTAACAATCGGCCATAACAAAATTAGCATTACTCCTGCGGAAACCAACGGTTTTCGCTCGGCCATCTAAATTTCCATCTAGGAACAAAGGAAAGGGGTATACTACCGGAGGGTACGGTGCGGTCCACGATTGTGACCGTCACGTGGTACAGGTAAGCTATCGCATGACGGACCGATTGGCGTTCGTAGTTGCTGGTTTGCAACCTGCCTAAGTACGAAGTTATTCGTGCGCAGCAGCCGCAAGTCCGGTAAGTTTGGGAGGGAACGGAGGCTAACTCCCTCGTAGTAAACCCGAACCCCGGGTCGTAACAATACATCTACACACACACAAATGAAGAAATAGTCAAACCTGTCCTAGCGACCACCTTTACAGAAAGACCACCTGTCCATAGCGGTCATTTAAATTTCCCCCGCAGAGAAAACGTGTGTTAAATAACCTGAACAGAACAATCACCTGTCAAACACAACCAGCGACCACCAAATTTGCTTCTCTTCGTAAACTCAAACCTGTTAACAACCGTCATTGATTATATTGTAAGTCAGTAAATTCGGTCACCTGTCCAAGCATAGAACAGTTTCCAAACCCAGGATATCGTGCGATGGCACAGTGTGAAAAATTGAGGGCCGGGCCCAAATTTGTAAGAGCACCAACACGTGGGACGATGGGTAAATTGGTTGCATAGAACCACTGTAGGGGGGGTGTAATGGTAAAAGAGAAATGAGTTTTTGGAAATGCTAGGTTAGAGTAGGGATGCTTCCCCTTGGTACCACTGTGTGTGTTTGTCGCCGCTGTGATAACAGGGTTGATTAATTGCTTTTGCGCAGACTTGTGTTCCAAATTGTTTAGTAGGGGTAAGCACATTCCTCCCCCCCCCCCCCCCCCATCGGCCTAGCCTGACCAAGGAGCCTAGTGGTGCCACGCCACCTCAATAATTTGGCACTGTGTGTGTTTTGGTGTTTCCCCGGGAGATAGGTGTAGTTAGGGGGGATTAATGAACCGGAGGAATGGTTTAGTTTCAGTGGTTTATGGGCTGAGATCGAATAGGGTTAGGTTAAAGAGACTGAAGAGGGGGTAGAGGTAGTTAGCGGGATTAAGGGGGCATAGTTAGGATTAGGTTAGGACCACAACCGGCCGCCTGATCCGCTGCCCCCACGTTCCTGCCCCCATGACGAGTACGAGACCACCTTGAGGCTGGCCAGCATCATCTGCCGGTATAGTTTGCCAGTCTGCCATGTCAGGTTTTTGCAATGCCTTTACCTGTTTCGGTACGCGTCATCCAAAGACTTTAATAATGGTACATGCTGCTCCCTTGCTTGATGCTCAGTATTTAAAAGCGTAGACCACAGACAAGCAACGCTGAGAAGACAATGACAAACCACCCAGTATAACTGGTGAGAAAAGCACCAACATTGTTGTGACGTCACTGATACTTCGAGCGTCACTTCCCCATCGGAATCTGTCCAAAACATTTTGTGACATCCTACAAACAGACAGAGGTGAATATATAACCTCTGTCCACCTTTGGCACTCGATAAAGGTCACAAAGGCAGGTTTGCTTTCTGTATTATATACATTTGGTTACTTGTGCTTCAATATCGTTGCTGTACTGCAGAAAAATGGTGGCCAAGGTGGCGGCTGAAAACCTGTACAGAAAGACCACATGTCAATAAAGGCCACTTTTTCTGTCTCCCGTGAGCGGTCGTTCTACTTAGGTTTGACTGTGTATGCAGTGCCTATGGAAAGTCTACACCCCCTTTCAAAATTTTCACCTTTTCTTGCCTTATAGCCTACAATTAAAATGTATTAAATCAGCCCTTTTCCACCTTTATTTACACATCATAACTGACAACTTCCAAGTGAAAAACAAATTCTACAAACAGAAAATTAATTAAAAATACAAGACTAGAATATTGTTACATTTGTGGGGGTAGGTGATGACATACCATAGTGGAGATAGGACTGTGTAGGGTAGCATGGACCACGTGCGAGTAGGACGCCAATCTCGATGTATGTAAGTAGAAAAACTGAGCTTAAGGTTGTCTATGTGTTCTTCACAGGTGGAGTGAAGACATGCTAATTAGCTTTAGGGTTTAAGATGAATCTCCCCAGTATGTGATTGCCTCCTGTGATTTCCCATATGTTCTTACAATTATAATAAGCCTGCCATAAAAACCCACGTCATTAACCAACAACAACAACAACAACTACCGGCATACATGCCAACAGAAACCCGAACATTCCCGATCGGGCTAAACCCCGCCCCACCATCGCCGACAGTACCCGGACATTACGATCTACAAGTAAACCCCGCCTCCAAGGAATCATAATAGACAATTAACCCAGCCCCACCAACCGACTATGGAAAAAGGCCCCGCCCAGTCGAGGCTGAGAATCGGTGGGCGGTCAAGAGGGCCGTGAGGCCCCACCCCGAAGTGCATGATTGGTTGGGGTGACGTCATCGAGAACGGAGACAGAAGAGTCCGTCTTTCTCCCTCATGCTGGCATTCGTACCGGGCGGTCGCTTTTGTCTTGGTCTCTCAGGTAGCTGGCTCGGTGCGTTGGTGCTGAGAGAGAGCGGTTTGGATAATGTTTATTTGGAGGAAGAAGAATCGCACTCGCTCTCTCTCAGGCTGGGCTTTGTTCTCGGTTGTTCCTTTTTGTGCTGGCGGTTCCTGGCTCATGTGCGAGCGTGAGGAGAACTTTGCGGAGCTCGTGTGGATTTTTGCGATTGCGAGGAGGAGGTGTTAGTGGCGGTTTGTGGGTCCACGATGTATTTCCTTGGATGGCAGAGGGACCCGAGGGAGGACTGCCCTCAAAAAGGGCCTCACGTTTGTGGCGCCAAGTAGCGGCAATCTTGTGCACTTCCCGCCTGTGGGGCTTTGAGCTTCGAGGACCAGCAAGCTCCTAAAAGCTTTGTTGAGCAATCTGAGTGCCAGCCGGCTTAAAACGAAACAATTTATTTTGTTTTTATCTTTGCCCTTGTCTGTTTTGTGTGTCTGAGTGGAGACGTCTCACCATAGGAAATATTCAATTTGCCTCACCGTTCATTTTTATTCTTTGCTTTATTTCATTAATCAATTTGTGTTGCATTTTCAATTGTGTGTCGTGTTTCTTTGTTCTGTGGGTTTCGGGAATAAACCTGTGTGGTACCGTCTGAGGTCAGCACCTTGGTTCCTTCATCCGCGCACAACGGCACCGCCATTATTCAGATTTTGCCTCGGAGTTAAACCCGTTACAGCCATTCGTCATCCAGCAGTGTTAACCATTCGGGCTGACAGGACAATATATTGGTTGGATAAGTTTTAAATATAAATATAATTGTAAATTTGCTCAGGTGCAACCAATCACCTTCAAAATCACACATGACGTTAATTGGTCTCCACCTGTGTTAAATTGTCGTGATTCTGATTATTCCTGAATAAAATTGCTTGTTTGTTCCTGTAGGTGTCCTCTGCTGGGTAGTGCATTTCTCAGCAAAGACTCAACCATGAGCACCAAAGAGTTTTCATAAGACTTCTGGGATGAAGTTGTGGAAAGGTGCAGATCAGGGGATGGGTATAAAAATATTTCATAGACATTGAATATCCCTTGGAGCATAGTCAACACAGCAATTAAGAAGTGGAAGGTGCATGGTACTACCAAGACCCTGCCTAGATCAGGCCATCCCTCCAAACTGAATGACCAAGCAAGGAGAGACTGATCAGAGAGGCCAATAGCAACTTTGAAAGAGCTACAGGTCTTTATGGCAAAGACTGGTCACTGTGTGCATGTGACAACAATATCCCAAGCACTCCACAAGTCTGGTCTGTATGGTAGGGTGGCAAGAAGGAAGCCATTACTCAAAGAAATCCCACCTGGAGTCCCGTTTGAGGTCTGCAAAAAAACACTCTGGAGATTCTGAAGCCATGTGGCAAAAAGTTTTGTGGTCTGAAGAAGAAACCAAGATGGAACTTTTTAGCCTAAATTCAAAATGTTACGTTTGGCGCAAACCCAACACAGCACATCGCCCAAAGAACACTATCTCGACTGTGAAGCATGATGGTGGCAGCATCATGCTATGGGGTTGCTTTTCAGTGGCAGGGATTGGGAGACTTATAAGGATAGAGGGAACAATGAATGGAGTCAAATACAGGCAAATCCTTGTGGAGAATCTGCTTCAAAGTGTAAAAGACCTTGGACTGCGGCAAAGATTTACTTTCCAAATAGGAAAATGACCCCAAGCATACAGCCAAAGCAATACTGGAATGGCTTCAGAACAAGAATGTGAAAGGCCTTGAGTGGCCCAGACAAAGCCCAGCCTTGAATCCCATTGATTTGAAACACCGTGGAAAGACTTGAAGATTGTTGTTGACCGACGCTCCCCATCCAACTTGACAGAGCTTGAGCAAATCTGCAAGGAAGGAATGGGAGAAACTCCCCAAATCCAGATGTGCAATGCCGATACAGACATACCCAAGAAGACTCAAAGCTGTAATCGCTGCCAAAGTATTGACTCAGGTGGTTGAATACTTGTGTAAATTAGATATTTCTGTATTTCATTTTAAATTATTATGTAAAAATTTCAAGAAAAAAATTCACTTTGACATTGTGGGGTATTTTGTGTAGATCATTAACCAAAAAAATCTCAATTTCATCTATTTTAAATTTAGGCTGTAACACAACAAAATGTGAAATGTCAAGAGGTGTGAATACTTTCTGATTGTATTTTATAAACATGATGAATAATATTAAACAGCATATGCACATAAACTGTACGCATGTTTTTGCTTCATGTATCTACATCGGGTTATTTTTTTATTATTTTTGGCACTGAACGCGGTGTATAATGGTGTGTATAATGCGTGTACGTATTAAGTACACGCATTATACACCGCCCAAATATAGGGATGTGTTTACTGCTGCAAAAATTTCCAGACTTTTTTTCCCTTTGCCCTTTATCATATTGAACTGAAGCTTGGTAGTGGCCATGTATTGCAAAGCATTTCTCTCTCTTGTGTAAACATGTTTGTCATGCACGTAAAATTAAGACCGCACATGCGGAATATTTATAACAACCAGAAAAACGAGGTGTGCACACCATTTCCAGGTTGATGCCAATCCTGGTCAATGTTGCGTTTTCATGTTGGTGATTAAATATGTGCATACATCTCAATGTTAAACACATTTTAAACTCGTATTAAGTACACGTATATTTTGTAATGAGTAATTTTCATCTTGCAACCTGTTAATAAACTAAAAACATACAATACGTCACACCTCATGCAATATTATAATTTACCTCTGTAAGGTACGTGTCCCATTACCTTTGGTAAAATGGCCAATGAAAATTCCTCATTCATTTCAATGTGAGGTGACTGTAAAATGGCTGAGCTACAAATGCAATCAGCACCAAAGCATGACGCATAATTGAGGGTTGGGGGTAGGAGAATAAATTGTTGTTGGTTGACTTGCACATTTCGATCGGTGTGGTAAATAAGAAAGTTATTGGGTTACATACCAGCAAAATTGGTGCCTTGTTTTATGTGCACGCCGTTAGGAAGTTCTACGTGCACCGTCAAAAATCCAGGTGTATTTGTGCACGTGCGCACCCATAATTTCGAAACCTGCCATGCAACAACAGAGAGAAACGTTGCACATCTCATAAAAATGATAAACCTTCATGCAAATGTTGCAGCCTGTGTTACTTTGACCGTTTCTTCTTTGCAGTCCAACGGACATTTCCAGTATGGAGGAGAGAGCCAACAAGACCAGCTGAACCATCTGGAAGGAGAGAAAGAGTCACTGATCTTGCAGGTTAGCCACGTAAAGCATCTCGGTGTTCTTTATTTCATGGCACATTTTCCAGTTTGCTCGATCCTCGCGGCACACAAACCCAAATTTTACCGTGTCAATGTGTATTATATTTTCATCACCCACTAGTCATTTGAATAAAGAGTAAAATCACTATTATTCCACCATTATGAGCAAATTATAATTAACGTTTTAAAATTAACTTATTAAACTTATTATTAATAATTATTAATTAATATATTAAACTATTAATTAAACCATTCATTATTATTAATTAATGATTATTAAACTTATTATTAATTAATTATTGCTTTATGAGCAAATTATAATTAACTTATTAAACTTATTATTAATAATTATTAATTAATATATTAAACTATTAATTAAACTATTAATTATTATTAATTAATAATTATTAAACTTATTATTAATTGTTAATTAATAAATTATTGCTTTATGAGCTAATTATAATCAACGTTTTAAAATTTACTGATTAATCTTATTATTAATAATTATTAATTAATATATTAAACTATTAATTAAAGTATTAATTATTATTAAGTAATAATTATTAAACTTATTATGAATTATTAATTAATTAATTATTGCTTTATGAGCAAATTATAATTAACGTTTTAAAATTAACTTATTAAACTTATTATTAATAATTATTAATTAATATATTAAACTATTAATTAAACGATTAATTATTATTAATAATTATTAAACTAATTATTAATTAATTAATTGTTGCTTTATGAGCAAATTGTAATTAACGTTTTGCATTTAAAATCATTTCAACACCTCAAGTTGTTTACGGAATATTTCAAACAATTATAAAATTAATTTTACGTTTTATATAACAACAACACAACATGCATTTTAAAGGCCATTTTGCCTATGAGAGCGGGGGTTAGCCTTGCGGTCCCCATGACAATCTTCTCCATTTTGCCCTATTTTCTGCATCTCTCCTTGTTAGCCCCCTTGCCCGCATTTCTTCTTCCACCATCTTTAGCCAAGTCTTTCTCGGTCTTCCCCGTCCTCAACTTCCTTCTACATTCATTTCCATCACTCTTCTCAACCAGTCACTTTCATCCTTCCTCAACACATGACCAAACCATCTCAACCTGTTCCTCTTCACAGCATCAATCACAGGCTCTATTCCCATCATCTTTCGCAATTCACCATTTGTCTTCCTCTCTCTCAACGATACTCCGCACATCCGTCGAACCATTCGCATTTCCACCCTTTCCAATCTTCGTTGCTGCTCTACGTTCATTACCCATGTCTCGCTCCCATAAATCATAACACTTCTCACACATGCAGCATACACCTTTCCCTTCAGCTTCAACGACACTCCCCTCATCATCAGCACGCCACTCAGTTCCCGAAACTTCTTCCATGCACATCTCACTCTAGCAACCGTTGCCGAGTCTGATCCACCTTCTCCATTCAGCATGTCTCCGAGGTAGCAAAATGTTTTCACACCTTCCAGCTTCGCGCCGTCTCCAAGATCCAACTCAACATTTCCTCCATCTGCAGCTCCCTCTGTGCACACCTTACATTTGAATGTAGCTGCCACACTGGTTAATGACCCTCTCAGACCACTACATTTTTGATGAACCCACTCAGCGCACATTGTACATTGAATGGAGTTCACTCCGACACCCTTCCTACACACAGCACAGGGCCACTTCCCAGTTCTTTCCACCTCACCACATGCTTTACCACTTGCCATCACCTTCGTCTTTCCGATATTCACCTTCAGACCTTTTGTCTCCATACATTCCTTCCACTTGTTCATCTTTTCCTTCAGTCCATCTATACTTTCCGCAATCAACACCAGATGATCTGCATACAACAACTCCCACGGTAAACCCTCCTTTACGTTCTGAGCCAGCACCTCCATCACAGCTACAAATAGTAGTGGACTTAGTACCGACCCCTGATGCACTCCCACCTTCACCTCAAACTCACCACTGTTCCCGTCCTTCATCCTTACAGCTGTGCACGCTCTTTTGTACTTTGCCATCACTACTCTGATCAACCATTCCTCCATTCCTAACTTCCTCAATGCCCATGTCAATACTTTGCGTGGAACCCTATCGAATGCTTTCTCCAGATGAACAAACCCAAGAAACAACTTCTTCCTCTTCTCCATGTACTTCTCCTGCAACTGCCTCACAATGAAAACCGTCTGTCATTCCTCTTCCTGGCATAAATCCAAATTGCATTTCGTCGATCTTCACTTTCTTCCTTATCCTCCTCTCCAACACCCTTTCCAATACCTTCATTCCCTGCTCCAATAACTTTATCGCTCGGTGCGAGCCACACTCCAGAGGGTCAGCTTTCCCGTTGTATAAAGGGACGAGGGTACTCAGTTACCAATCCACTGGAATGCGGCCTTCTTTCACCACCAGATTACAGATCTCTGTCATTCTCTTCACACCTCAACTTCCTGCTGCCTTCAAAATATCTCCCACAACTCCCGTCGGCCCTCCCACTTTTTTTTTCTTTTTTTCTTTTTTTGTATACTGAATCGAGGCTCGTGAAAGAGCTAACACTTATTTCACAAACAAATCAACCAGACAAACAAAATATATAAAAAGAGGGAGCGGAAGACAAGATGGGGAGAGAAGGGGAAGCACACAAACACAACATTTGAGAGCAGGGAGAAGTGTGGGAGGGAGAGGGCTTGGGGGGAGGAGGTGTGGGAAGGGGGGGGGGGGGGGGGAGGTATAAAACACAAGGGGACCAAGGACCTCCAGGACAGAAGTTGGTATTTAAAAAAAAAAAAAAGTGTAGGATTTTGGGTGAAATTAGCGGGGGTAGAAAAGATCAAGGTTTTGGATGGGGGAAGATAAGAGATGGTGGTGAACAGCTGTTTTAAAGACCTGGAGGGTGGAGTGGGATTGAAGAGAGTGAGGGAGTTTGTTTCCGAGGCGGGAGAAAAGAGGAATGAAGGAGTGAAGGTGAGCAGAAAGTCTTGATTTTGGCAGTTTAACCATAAGAGGGTTGCAGGCAGATCTTTTCTACCCTTCATTGCTTTTATCGCTTCCTCAACTTCCTTCTCAGTTATCTTCTCTGCCGGTCCTAAAACTGGGTTACTCTCTATGTTGCCATTCCATTCATTCTCTGTATTCAACAGCATTTCCATAAAGCTTTTCCATCTTCCTTTAATTCCATCTGGGTCAACAACGATTTGTCCCACTTCATCCTTCAAGCAACTCTCCCCCATCACATCACACCTCTCTTTCGCTATCTGCTTTGCAATCCTGAATACTGCTTTCTGACCCTCTTCCGAATCCAAGCGTTCTCCGAACATTTTCCTACATGCCTCCTGCACCTTTGCTACCTCTTTCTTTGCAGCCTTCCTGGCTGCCTTATAACTTTCATGCTCTGCTGCTCTACTCCCGTGCCCTTCGCCTTCTGCCACTCCTTGAACTTCTTCCTATTCTCGTCAATCCTCTTTCCAACTTCATCATCCCACCACCATGTTTCCGAGTGCCTCGGTGGTCCTTTTGTCCATCCACATACCTCACCAACGGCTCCCAACAGACTAGCTTTCATTGACATCCAACCACTTTCAAGCTCAACCACATCATCCTCGACCCTACTCAGCCTCTCTTTTAATGCCTCCCTTACTGTCACCTCTTTCAACCTCCACACCTTCATTCTCAGTTGGTACTTCACCCGCCGAGCTCTCCTCACACCTTTCACCCTTGTGTCGCAGACAACCAAGTGGTGCTGTGAAACAGCCTCCTCCCCCGGGATCACCTTTGTGTCCCAGAGGTGCCCCCTAACTCGCCTACGCACCATCAGGTAGTCAACGGTTGTCGTCAACCCACCTGACGTGTATGTAACAAGCTTATTATCCTCTTTCTGGAACTGAGTATTACAAATCAACAAATCAGCTCCATCAGCAAACTCCAAAATCCTTTCACCTTCTCCATTTCTCACACCATATCCGTAACCCCCATGAACTCTGTCAAAACCATCCATACTCCTTCCCACATGTCCATTTAGGTTTCCTCCTACCACAACAACTTCCTCATCTTTCACGTTTTCCATCAGCTTCTCTATCGCACACCAGAACTTGTCCTTCTCTTCATCGCTTCGACCAACCTGCGGAGCATATCGGGATGATGTTCACCAAGAGCTTTCCAATCATCATTTTCACCATCATCAACCTATCACTCACTCTAGTCACACTCACCACACTGTCTACAAACTCCTCAGAAAACAGGACACCAACACCATTCACGCCCTCCAGGCACCCTTGCCACATAAACTTGTATTTCTGTCCCTGCCTACCCTTCACCATTCTCACACCACCTCCCTTCCATCTCGTCTCTTGCACACAACATATGTCCACTCTTCTTCTGACCAATACTTCCACCACTTCTCCTGATCTCCCTGTCATTGTCCCCACATTCCATGTCCCAAACCTCAGAAACCGATCTCCACTTCGGGCTGTACCCTGCCCATATGTAGTTGTAATTGTCATGGTTCTCTTTTTGAGGCAATGTTTTTATGGCCGGATGCCCTTCCTGACGCCAACCCTCTTAGTCGTCTCTTACGACACGCAGGGATACGGTGTACCTATTCTAATCCAGGGTACACTCTGGGAAACGTTTAAAACATGGAAATTGTGGGGGAGGGGGGTGGGGGGGGGAGGGGGAGGGCGGCGTCAGCATCACGGCTGCGGTTTAAACATATTTAAATAATATTTAAACAAAACCATGAAAAACAATCTGGGAAAAGTCTCTAAGTGAGAACGTGGATTTGAGAAAGCAGGAGCAGAGGTGTAGGAAAAACGAGATATAGGGGGCGGGGCACAAGTCGAGACGAGGAGGAGAGCGAACAAGCACGTGTCCGGGAGGAGAGAAGGAATTAATATAGAATTTTTTTTTGTTTGTTTATTTCTTTATTCTGTTTTCAAAACGCTGGAGAAAGGGGTAAGATGTTCGTGAGAGGTAGGGGGGAGAAAAGAAAATCAAAGAAACAAGCAAATACTATGAAGGAAAGAACCCATATTCACAAAACACTGACAGGGGGGGAGCCCGGAGAGACCAGGCCGCACGAGGCGCGAACAAAAAAACGACTAATTACACACAAAATTTGCAACAACTACAAAACCAAAACCAAATAGAAACACACAATAACACATACACAACAAAATACCCAGCGGAAATTTGACAAAGACACGAACGGGAGAACACTCAAACTTTGATGCCGTGGAGAGATCGAAGCAAGCGTCATCGCTCGAGGGACCGGAAGTCGCTTACGTTTTATGATGAAAGAAAATCCTCCTTACCACTCAGCATATAAAGAAGATTATAAACTTAATCTTTTTCAATGCACTTCACTCAAATATGTCATTAAAGATCACAGGGCAGTCAAATAATTTCCATAACTGCTCCCTGAAGCAATCCAGTGAGAAATTGAAGGCCTGAAATTTCATTTGGTACTCGTGAGAAACTTGCTCCTGTTTTGAGGCATTAATGTCTGACTCTATGCTGGAAAGAGATACCTGAACTTCCTGATCCAGGCTCTTTAGACATGATGTCCTGTTGTTCTTGATAAGTGTCAATGTTGAGAAGCTTGCTTCACAAAGGTATGGTGTTGAAAAAGGTACCAATACAATCAATGGTACAGTCAGGTGGTTGAATGCTCTTTTTCTTTTTTTTTCAAATGAAGCCAAAATGCATTCAGAGACACCTCACTGAACTTCAGTTTGAGAGTGCGAGCTCCTGAGGTGGATAAATTCCTCTCACACCTTCAGGGAGAGTTCTGTGACTGATGCCTCTGCAGATAAAGCGAAAGGATCACGAACCCAGTCATACTGCTCCATGTTGGTAAACTTGAAGTCATGTTGAAACTTGTGATGAAGCATGGCCAGATGTTCTGCTACCACATTCAGCAGTTTTTTCAGGATGTCCGTTTGAACATGTCCAGTGAGCAATGTCGTATTTCCTCTCTCCACCTCTGAAGATTTGATTTGAACCCGTTTAGCTTGTCCGTACATGTAAACATGTTCTCACCGCAACCTTGCATTCTTCAATTCAATCAGTTCATGTGTTCAGTGGCCTGAAATTAACAAAACACTGTGATGTTCTTTATTTTCCTCGAATTACAAAAGTAGCGCGCGGCACATAAGGGACTTGGTTACGGCCCACCAGTTGCGAAGCATTGACGTAGCAGTGTAGCATCCGGAGGGGAAAGGGGAAATGGGGGAGGTGACAGTTGAAACATTCCAATCTTGCTTTTGAAATGATCAGAAATGTATATTTTGGGGTGCTTGCATATTCATCCTTTTTTTGAAATGCCCAAATGTTTGATGTGAATTCATTTTGATTGTAGTTTCCACTCACTTTTCTTCGGTGTAGTTTGAGAGGTCAGATTGTGCACAGCTTGAAGTGATTTTTTACCCTCTCCTGAGGAGAGGGTATTGCATTTGAGTCCGTTTGCTTGTTATTTGGCAAAAAAAAATATATATATTTTTTTTTGCAAGTATGTTCAGCACTCCGGTTTGTGTGTTGGTTTGTCCGCTTACTTATACTTGCCTACAGGTCACAATTTTAAACTGATCTTCACGAAACTTCACCAAATGGTAGAATTCGTGGTCCAACAAAATCGTATATATCTTTGAGGTCAAAAGGTCAAAAGGTCAACATAGGCCAAAGGTCAAACACTTTTTTCCAAATTTCTAAAATCCTCAATTTTCATCCGATTAACTTGAAATTTGAATCGGATTTACATATTGGCTAACTGAATTCAACCACCAGCTATTTTTGAGATCAGCATGGGCCAAAAGGTCAACATAGGCCAAAGGTCACCCACTTTTCTCAAATATCTAAAATCCTCAATTTTCATCCCATCGATTTGAAATTTAAATGATATTTTCAAATCAGCGAGCTGAATTCATCCACCAACTATTTTTGAGATCAGCATAGTCCAAAAGGTCAACATAGGCCAAAGGTCAACTACTTTTTTCAAATTTCTAAAATCATCAATTTTCATCCGATTGACTTGAAATTTAAATGATATTTTCAATTTGGCGAACTGAATTCAACCAGCAACTATTTTTGAGACCAGTGTAGGCCAAAATGTTAACATAGGCCAAAGGTCAACCACTTTTTTTTTCGAATTTCGAAATCTTCAATTTTCATCTCATTGACTTGAAATTTGAATAGGATTTTCATCGCAGCTAACTGAATTCAACCACCAACTATTTTTGAGATCACCATAGGCCAAAAGGTCAACACAGGCCAAAGGTCAACAACCACTTATAATTTCTAAAATCCTCTATTTTCTTCCAACTGACTTGGAATTTGAATAGGATTTTCATATCGGCCAACTGAATTCAACCACCAACTATTTTTGAGGTCCAAAGGATGCTCTACTGAGTGCCATTCTACTTTGTTCTGTTTTGCCAAGTGTATGAGTGATTTTTCATTTGTTAGTTGCCGGAAAAAATTCCAGCAAGTATGTTGGTTGGTTGGTTTGTCTGTCTGTCTGTTTGTTTGTGCGCAGTACTATGTCTACATCATTGCACATAGCATCGCCATACTTTACACACATATTTGCCTTGCCCTGGAATAGACTGTGCCCAATTTTTAACTCTCTAGGCCCAAGGTCAAACAAAACGTGAAATCAGGGGGGTCCAGTTTTCATTTAAAATATGTTTCAAACCACTATAACTCTAAAAGTACAAGAGATATGCATACACTTACTGTTGCTGACATATAGGAAGTCACATACGACATTTCATTTGGCACCATGACCTTTGACCTTGAGTGACCTTGAAAGGTCAAACTCAGGGTCAAAAATTGTTTGTTTTTTTACTAATAACTCTGTCAAACATTATCCGATTCCGTTCTAACCAACACCCCTGAAAAAGGTACATTCCGGAAAGTACTCGGTCTCTGACCGATTTCTAGTCTGTTTGTCCGTTTGTTTGTTTGTCCGCACAGAATAAATATGATTTTCTTTGCAACCGTTGGTTTGATTGACAGGAAATTTTCACCATAGGTGTAACTCCACCTGTATAATTTTTAAATTATAATAAGACGTCATGCATCACGTGGTATGGTTGCCATCTTGGAAAAACCGAAAAACTTTGCACCTCTATATCTCCGAAAGCGCTACATTGAAAAAATTGAGACATGGCTCATTGTAAAGAACTCTCCATGGAATGAACTATGTTAATGATGGTGCCTCCATTATGACGTCATAATTCGACAAGTACAAAACTTCATCCGATCAAGATGAAATTTCTTGAGCATCATCTAGGGATAAATTGGTGGAGAAAAACAATAACGACGATGTCATTGGTCACTTGTTTCGGCCGCCATATTTGTTTTAACAGAAAAGCCTAAAAAAACCCACTGAAAACACGTCCTGGTGTGGGTCTGCAATCTCTGATTGCTCTTTCTTGTTATTAATTGCAATGGTAAATTAGCATTTTTATAGAATGTTATTGGAAATTACTTGTGTTTTTTAAGTACCAGCAGGAGACATGACAAAATAATTTCGCTGAATGATTGAAACACATGCACATTATGCACATTTGGACCAAAAACGTACCCAGTCTGAATGTTGCTATATCCAGTCAATGGCAAAATTGCAAATGGTGAAACTACAAGTGGGGAATCCATGAATGTTACAGATGGAAACCCTTACTTCATTTCCTCGTTTTACTTTACACTCAATATCTCTATATTTTCATTCCCAACAGCATCATTCATCATTCCAATCACAAATTAATACTATACTATTAATATATCAAAATAAAATGTAAAATCACATTTGTATTGAAATATTAGCAAACCAGCAAACCATCGTCATCTGTTTGCTTCTGCATTCGAGAGCAAGATCCTTGTCGATCGCATTTCAAAATCGTAATTGTGTTGATGAATTTCTGAAACCTCCTACCTACCTTACAACACCCGCTGGGACCCCAAAACATTCCACAGAAGGTTATTAGCTTTCCTTTTAGTAAAATGTGCAACTGTAATGGTTACTAAACACTGTCCCCTTGTCATATGACCAGATCCTCAGCTCTGATTGGTGAATGTTTGTGAGGGACATACATACATACATACATACATACATACATACATACATACATACATACATACATACATACACCGGACGGACAGACAAATGCTTTTCCAGATGGCATTGCCCAATGACTACGCTGTAGAAAAGAACAGCAGAAGAAGGGGAAAATTCCAACAATAGGGTGGAGGGAGAAGATAGACAGAGATGGACAAACAAGGATGGAAACAACCGACATCTAACTTTGAGAGGAAGATTTTAGAGATGTTGCTTTGGCATCAGATGGAGAACTATTTATATTTTAAATACATTGAAACAAATTATCACAGTTAGCATGGATTTACAAAAGGGAGGTCATATTGAACAAATTTAGTGTTCTATGAAGCAAATTCTCACTGTATGGGCAAGGAAAGCACATGGATGTAGTATATCTGGACTTTCAAAAGCTTTTGATAAGGTACAACATAGAAGGCTGTCTGCTCGGGTTAGGGCTTATGGAATGGCTAAAAATGTAGCTAACTGGATAAAAAAAACTGGCTTACTGATTGGAAGGAAAGAGTGGCTGTGATTTGTATTTTTTCTGATAATTATTGATTATATAATATTTATAATTGTGTGTGTGTGTGTGTGTGTGTGTGTGTGTGTGTGTGTGTGTGTGTGTGTGTGTGTGTGTGTGTGTGACAAAAAATTCCACTTTGACATTCGTATTATGTGTATATCAGTAAAAAAAATAAACCTCTCAATTTAATCTATTTTTATATCAATTTTATAGAACAGTCCACCCTGGAGAGGCAACATCCATGCACACCTGTTCTGGCCTTGTTGGCTCTCATTTCGAGATCAGACCCCATTACTGTATTTAGTACCAGGAGCAAGTGCCACACCGGGTATTACTGCCTGCATTACTACCAACAGGAAATGTCTGCCACACATTAACCTGTCTGTGGTACACAAAACAGTTCTGGGAACAGCCATGAACAATTTACACTTTTAAAAAGGCCCTTCTGGCTGTTGCAGTTGCACAGGCTCATCCTATTAGGCATAGGCTCGGTAGTGCTACAGTCTCCTACATCTCCATAGGATTGTACTGCAGCCAGTACTGGGAAGATAACTTTTTCTCAATTTTATAGACCAGTCCACCCTGGAGAGGGAACATCCAATGATTTGTGCTTTGGGCTTGTTTGTTGTGATCCGCATGGAGCAGCTATCATTGCCTGTACATCAACAATAGCCTCTGTCCTTCCTGGGTCTACACTATCATATTCTAATTCACGAGTACTAATTGATCAACATGACGTCGAAATATTTTGCCCGATTCATTTACAACATGATATGATGCAGGCCCAGTTTGCTTTGAAATATTAAAATTAGAAGCATATTTAAATTAAATATTAAAATAAACTGCGGTACAACCTAAAAGAAGCACCTGTTGTTTATTTTCATGTTAGAATACAGTAATATCACAGTGCACATTTCGAGTGATGCAGTGTTCGAACATTTGAGAAAGTAAGTGTTTGAATGCCGATGAGATGTGTTCTGTTGACAGAAAATAGTGATGTTAAATATACATAGCAATGACAAAGATACAACTGTAGCTATTTTTTATTTTTTATTTCACTTAAAAAAATATCGCCTATTGTTTTATTTCATCGATTGTTGTAACATTGGCAATTGCCATTGGAAGTCCATGTACATCTATTGTATTTTTGATGGAGATGGCCCCTAATATTATTTAATCCCCATCAAATGAATGGCACGCACATTGATGCCTCCCCCTGCTTGCGAGACACCATGATAGTTTATTCCTGGGCCAAGATACAAACTCAGCGTCGACGGCTCAGAGGTACCTCTATGCCATCCTGCCAGCCCTGTGTGCCTCGTATACATCATAATAGGATGGTTGGATGTTATCGATAGCTATTGTTGAGAGAAGTGTCTACATGTGCTCCAAATGCCTGCTTTTGAATGCATTTCAATCCATATATGCCTTTTAATCACAAGACAAGCATTTTTTGCTCAAAAAGGTTGCTTTGTTCTCTTTTTAATTCGGTCTTACTGTCTGCCTCGTTGTTAAAAAAAATAGTCACTCCATCTGACAGAGTTGATGCATTTTGACAACATATGTGAACCAAGCTTCACACACATGTTATTTGCCTTTAGGTAAGCGTGCTGAATGATCAGGTTGAGGCACAGGAGGAAAAGATTCGTGATCTTGAAGGAACACTCGAAGAACAGCAAGGAAAGGTAGTCAAAACAGAAGGATTGCTTCAGCAGGTTTGTTCCTATTGATGTGATACAATTTTGGGAAAACTTATTGGAAGATGACATAATGGGACATGAACAACATTAACAGATGTTTTTGCTTAAATATTTTGGATACAGCATAGAGTTTTTCAAACAATTATGCCATGAACTCTTGGTCTAATTTGTTGATACAGTAGAATCTCTTTTATCCACACATCCAAATAACGGAAGAAGCATTATCTGGCAAAAATTATGGAGAAAAAAAAAGAACATTCAAATGGCAGATTTTTCCTGCAGTAATTTGCACTATAATTTTGCACTCTCAGAGGTTGTTGGTGGTGTTTTTAGCAGTCACTTGTGCCCCTCCAGACTCGTATGCTAAAATCTGGAGAAAATTAAATGTTTTATTAGGCTTTTTGAGTGGTTTGTTGGAAGGCTTTATCATCGAACAAAGCCAATCCTAGACTGGGTTTTGTGGCCGTCAGTACAAAATGATATAGAATCACAAGTTGCTCTCCAAAAAGCCAAGCATATTTGAAGTTCTCCCACTTCAAAGCGGAGAATGAATGAATGAATGATCGTTTTAAGGCCATTTTCCCCACTAGAGCGGGGGTTAGCCTTGCGGGCCCCATGACAATCATGGTTCCCTTTTTGAGGCAATGTTTTTATGGCCGGATGCCCTTCCTGACGCCAACCCTTAGTCGCCTCTTACGATGCGCAGGGAAATGGTGTACCTATTCTAAACCGGGGTACACACCGGGTTATAATATTTATAACTTCAAAGCGGAGAGATCATAGTAAATACGTGGTCATATATATATATATATATATATATATATATATATATATATATATATATATATATACACATGGGGCAGTCAATAAGTAACCTTAAAATATTTTTCTCAACTTGTTTATTGCATGTACGTGTGTAACAAATGTGTCATTTTTGTCCCCCGTCGCACCACGGAGCGAAAGGGGGACTATGGTTTTCCCCTCCGTCCGTGTGTGCGTGCGTGCGTGCGTCCATGCGTGCATGCGTAAGCGAAGGACCGAATTCTAATTTGGTGTGTGGGTTCAACACAAGTCAAAATCCAAGATGGCCGCCGCCATGTATGTCTGACGCCACGTATGTCTGAACCTTGTGAGCGGAATATCTTGAAAAATAAGCGAAGTACCAACTTCTAATCTGGTGTGTGGGTGTATCTATGCATAAGGGAGAACGCTATTGAAAATTGGGTCGCCACGTCAAAATCCAAGATGGCCACCTTGTGTCTTCCACTTTGTCAACTCACATCACTTCAATGACGGGGGACCTAGGCGGAACGCTTGTTCAACATAATCTCCATTGCATTCAATGCATTTTTTTCCACCGCTTTACTCAGGCCTGTATTCCTCGAGAAAAAAAATATTTGGCTGCTTGTGTAGCCATTCGCATACCACCTCTTGGACCTCTACATCGGATCGGAAAGTGATTCCACCAAGCACCCTTTTAAGTGGCCCAAATATGTGGTAATCCGAAGGGGCGAGGTCTGGCGAGTAGGGTGGATGAGGAATACACTCAAAATGCAGGTCCTTGATTGTTGCAGCTGTAGCACGGGCAGTATGGGGCCGAGCATAGTCATGCTACAGTAAAACACTGGTAGTGAGTAGTCAACGACGTTTTGATCTGATTGCTGGTTTCAGATGATTTTTAAGGAGGTCGCAGTATGATGCACTGGTGACTGTGGTCTCTCTGGCATGTAATGCTCTACAAGTGGGCCTCGGCTATCCCAAAAGAGCGCCAGCATCACTTTTCCAGCGGGCGGCTGTGTGCGGAATTTTTTGGGCTTCGGTGAAGTTGAAACCGCCACTCTTTGCTTGCCCTCTGTTTCTGGCTGAAAGTAGTGGACCCAGCTTTGATCCCCAGTCACTATGCGCTGTCGCTTTCTGTTTCTGGGGCGCCCCACATCTGGCAAATAAAATACATTTACTTCTTCATCCAGGTGTATGAATCAAATTGGCACCCGTTTATATGAATTTTGTTTGATACAGGTAGCGATTGTTTTGTTTGATACCGGTTTGATACGGATCCATGTAGCGATTGTTATTGATACGGTTCCCAGCAGAGTGTTGCTATGTATGTCCAGACACTACGACATCATCTTCATCTTTCACTGGCAATGTATTTCACTCCCAAAAAGTGACTTTGTGGTTTTGAACTCCAACCCTACATTGTACCTTCATCCGATAACTACCTTTGGAAATGTAATCATTGATTTACTTGGTTGCAAAAACCGTTGGCATGGTTACGTATTACATTTGAACACGCGTGAAAATGATTGGGAAAGAGAGGGGAGACAGGGTTGGGGGGAGAGGGGAGACAGGGGAGGGATTGGGGTGGTTGGGGGAGGTGGAGGGGATTGGGGGAGAGAGGGGAGTGGTGGGAGAAAGAGGAGGGAGTAGTGGAAGGAGTGGGGAAGAAACAGGAGAGTGGGGGAGGGAATAGATAGGAGAGGGGGATCCTATGCCAGCTCTTCCCATCACTTGGGACAGGTACTCTTCCTCATAGCACATACTATGATATTCATTCAAAATTGCTCGCATGTTAACATGAGGTAACAGACATAGAAAGTGCTTTGGTGAAAAAACAGATGAATGAACTAAGTAGACAGGAATGCAATACTCCAAATATGAAAGCAAGATTTTTCCAAACTACCAAACCAAACAGCATCAAAAATAATTCTTCCCATCCGAGGTAATGTTGCACTATTTTTTAGGTTTTATTCCCGGAAATAACCTCAAAGAGCAGGTCCTGGTATCCCGTGGTCCGTCTGTCCATTAGTCGCCTATCACCCACTCTCTCTGCAGGCAGGGGGCACATATCATCCTCTCTCCTCGTGACTAGGGTGCCCAGCATCCGCACACATCATGTGTACTCTCTGCATGCAGGGTATGCCCATCATCCGCTCTCTCCCCACACCGTGACACGCCCCTATCCCTCCCGTTGTTCCTCTTCTCTGAATACAGGGAGCACACATCATTCATTTTCCCTGCAAGCAGGGTATGCGCATCATCATTTCTCTCCACACACCTAGTGGCACCCGTCGTATCATCAGAAGGATAGAAATAAAGTGTCATACTTGTTAATTACAAATAATCTGAACTACAAAAGTTTCTTCAACAAGATTTAGAAATACAACTACATAGTATATCCCACCATATCTGTGGGCTCAGTTTGGAGATTGGGAATGGTTGGAGGGGAGTGGGGAGGCGAGGCATTGATCAGGGTCATAACGTTTTTTTTCTTTATACAAATTCTTCCTGTTTCTGTTTATTAAAATAGCCTGTAAGATTGTAGAAGTGGGGGCAAAGATATTTGATTGAGGCCTGAGCCATTTTGCTTTCATCAAATAGTAAGCCTTCAGCTATCTCTGCCATTGGAATTCATTTTTCTTTTAAAAGTATGATTTGCAGACATGATTTGCATGCAATTTTGTTATCACTTTGCAGGCATTATGCATGATTACATACAAAAGTCTCGTCAATTTATATCAAAGTTCTGAAAAATCTGATACGAGCATGTCACTCACTTTGCCTAAAGTAAGGTCAACTTAGGTTTACATCAGATTTTACTCTGAGCATGTTGACCTTGCTTGGTGCTAAGTGGCATGCTGATATCACCTTTTGTGCACTATTTACCATACTAGTATGCCCAATCACTACGGGAGCAGCAGGAAGGGTATTGGGGTATATCGATTACAGTCGATCTATGGTCGGATCTCAAGAACATTGGGTGTGTGTTAATTTACCAAGTTTATTGTGGAGAGATCGTCAAGTGGTTTAAGCATTCGAGCAAGCACTCCATTCAAAACCGTTATGGAACGGCTGGCTTGGCAAGCGCTAGCTAACTGCTTGGTAAATGAGCACCACCTGGGCTTCCTCACTTTCAGTTTCGTGTTAAACAACAGGAGCGAGTTTCAAAAGGCTGCTATGAACAACGCCACATTAGTGGCAGAAAGGATCATGTTATTCACCCAACCCTTGTGGGGTATATGGAGTACAGTAGATCCTCGCTCAGTTCTGTAAGTAAAACCTACCTCACGGATGTCGGGATTCCTCCAAATTTCTTTGTTTAGTGTTATAAAGAGCATTAACGACTGTTTAAAAAGCTAATCATATGTGTTTGTGGTTTATTAAAAAAATTTACTTCCGGTAGCGGCCGTTGCTCCCACGAAAACGCCATGATAAGCTATTTATAAACGTTGACTTGACGTTTGTTCAAGGAAGAAAAACCCCTTGGGGAGGTGGGATATTATTGGTATTAATATTGTTTTGTAATAACATTAATATTATGCTATTATCATTGGTTTTGTTATTGGAAGCGGCCTTGGAAAAACGTCACAATAAAACTAACTTAACATCGATATACACCTCAACACATAACCCCATTGACTGCAATGGTGGGGAAAATCCGCTCGGGGGAGAAACCCCCCTTGGGGAGGGGGGCAAATGAATGCGCTACAACCTTCATTGTGTAACCCTTAGTCATCCTGTTCAGTTTGTTTGAGATTGGACAAGTAACGACGGAATGTATCTCGGTCAAAAAATCATCAGACAGACACAAAATTTCGTATTTTAGTATGATGATGTCACTAAATTACTTGACTAAAAGCTGTACTAACCGTCAGTTTTAAATGACTGGAAATACCTGGATTGTTTATGAATGGAATAAATTGGTGCTGTGAGGTTGCTGTCGTTGGCATAAAAAAAATAAACAATTACTCAATCTGCCATCATAAAGATGATATCATTAATTGGTGAGCTGTTTCTGTTCCATCGTGCAATGGATATCAGGAGATGCTGAACCGAACCACACTGGAAAGCCAAAGACTCGAAATGATGACTGAGTTCTCCAATTTGAAGATGAAACTTGCTGAATTAGAAAAGGGTGGTCGGTGCACTCAAGACAACGATGATGAAGTAAAAATGGATGCTGCTTTGTTTGTTATTACTTGGCAACTTTTTTTTTACTTTTTTTTTATTACAATGCATCTTTTTTGACAAGTATGTTGATCACCGGTTTGTGTGTTTGTGTGTGTGTTTGTCTCTCCGCTCACTTATACTTGCCCACAAATCACAATTTAAACTGAGCTTCACCAAACTTCACCACATGGTCGAGTTCGTGGTGTGACAGAATCTTATTTATTTTTGAAGTCAAAAGGTCAAAATGTCAACATAGGCCAAAGGTCAACCACTTTTCCTCAATTTTCTAAAATCCTCAATTTTAATCCAATTGACATGAAATTTGAATAGGATTTGCATATCAGTTAACTAAATTCAACCACCAACTATTTTTGAGGTCAACATAGGTCACAAGGTCAACATAGGCCAAAGGTCAACCACTTTTTCATATTTTTAAAATCCTCCATTTTCATCCGATTGACTTGAAATTTGAATAGGATTTTCATATCAGCTTACTGAATTCAACCACCAATTATATTTGAGGTCAACATCGGCCAAAAGGTCAACATAGGCCAAATTTCTACATTTGTCAATTTTCATCCGATTGACTTCAAATTTGAAGACAAGTTGCATATCAGGTCACTGAATTCAATCACCAATTATTTTTGAGGTCAAAAGAATGCTCTACTGAGTGCCATTCTACTTTGTTCTCTTTTGCCAAGTGCCACTCTATGAGTGAGTTTTCATTTTGGATTTTTGCTTGTTTTATTATTTTGAAGCTGTTGTGTTAAATCTTCATTAATGTTGGATTTTGATTTTCCAGATCCGAGATCACGTTTGAGATTTTGATCGATGCGACCCCTAACCAAATTATCCTTGCCACATCTTGTTTTACAGCGACTTTTGGATGAGCTTGCTGAAACCAGATGTCGTGCTACGACTCTAGAAACTGAAAAATCGCACTTGGAGAACAAAATAAAAAATACAAAGGTATGTGATAATCATTTGAATAAGGAAAGGGAGTCGAATTGTTTTTGAAACGAGCAGTCAACTGATGTAAAGGAGCAGTGCATGGAATCACCAGAACGTTTATCGAAGTAGGCAAACTTCTGTGGGAAGCAAGGAGGAGCTGATATTTCAGGCATCAGTCATTCTTCGGTACAAAAGAGGAAATGAGCCCTCCTTGGCTTCGACCAAAGTTTAACGCCCGAAACGTGTGCTTGTTTTGCACAGCAGACAGCAGTTGGCATACTTGGCACAAATCAACATTCTGTTCATTAAGTTTAAACGGGTTAGATAAAAGAGGGAAAATGAGGCAAAAATGATTCGGAGCAATAGGGGGAAAAGGTAATCTATTTGTACTCATACATAATCTGTCCATGTTTTGGTACCAATTACTTTGATCATATTTCCATATCTCCAATGTTCTTGTTTCACCCTGAATTTAATGCAGCTCATGACTTGTAATCGGTATCATGAAGCTTGTATGGGGTATGAAATGGATAGATGTAATGTTTGAACTGCCTCATTTATGGTAGTGTCTGTCATTGTCGTGCCTCATCAAATTGTGCACCCTGGCTGTGAAGAAATTCCAAATATGAAGGTTGATCATCAATTCCATGTCTTTCCATTAAAGTAGTGAAACTAAATGAGGGTGATTCTTCAGCTAAAGTTATTCTGAAGAACTATTTAGAAAAACAGGTTCTTTGACAGAAATTATTTGTTTTTTTTTTAATGTTAGGCCACAGACTTACGGATCACACCTCAGCCAAAGTTTTGTTGGAGATATTTTGAAACTCCAGACCTGTGACCTCATACTATTGAGGAAATGAAAGAGGAAAATGTTAAAGCTATTGGAGAAATTCTTTCATGTCTATTATTTGAAAAGCCTCCATCGCTCCCTGCAATGTTTTCTATTTCCCCCCCTCCTCTCCCCACACCCCCATTTAACCTTACTTCACTCAACCCACTCCCTTTCAGTTTACTGTGTTTCCTCCCCTTCCTCTCTCTTTTGATGGTGGCTCATTGTCTTGCTTCTTGTATCCATCTGTGGTCCCATTGTCAGTACGCTTTGTCAACTTGCTCTTTTAAGAGCCAAAGGAATTTAAAAAGCTGTTCACAACAAAGTGTACAGAAAGCCCACTGGTTGTCACAAAACTTTTAAGCTGTGTATGATGGTCGTTCAAGTTTGACCAGAACGTTTGGTTACAAAAGGCTCGAGTAATGTATGTGGGTTGAGTTTTGGGGGATTTTTCGTTTATCGTATTGGTAATTAATACCCATAAGCACTTGCGTGTTTACTGTTCTTAACAAAGTATGTGCTGAAAATCAGGATGGTGGCAAGCGAAATAACTTGGAGGGCGGAACAGAAAATTAATCTGAAGATTATATTCAAAGAAACATCAAGCCTGTTGTACAGATGATTGGCTGCACAGTATGATGGCGATTGCCCGTCAAGGACACTCCTTTTTGACTGATTCATATCATTTAATGATGTATGTGTAAGTGTTCACTCTACATGCTACCACTAATGTGATATTTACTGGCCTGCTGATATTGGCACCATAATCCTGTTGCTAGATCTCTATTTCAAAAGCTTATATGCGGTTGAGATGAGGAAAGTTCCGGTCAAGGCTTGGTTCCAGTGCGACTCAATTTTGTTATTTATGTGTGTGTGTGTATATATATATATATATATAATGATGTATGTGTAATGATGTGTATATATATATATATATATATATGACACTTACTCATTATAATAAAGACTTAAATGTTTGTAATCAAGCTTTTTACTCTAATCTGATTTCTACCTGTCCATTCGAACTCCTATGTTGACTAAGTCATCCAATGGGCTTCCTTGATCAGGGCCATGTTTTTCCTGTACCATTCTATAGGGTGTATCATTGCTGTCCGATCGTACAGTTTTTAAATTGGTATTCAACATCAATAAGACCCCTTTTCTTCACTTATTATTAGTGCTTGGATGTGCGTAGCTTCATGTATCACTGCTTGATCTGCTGCTCCCTACCCTTTCTGGGGCTGGCCCGACCAGTCCTTAACGGCCAAGCTGGCAAGTGCAAAGCTCAAGGTGAGCCGGATTCAGTGCGAGAAGCAATGCTGGGAACGAGCTTGCATACAGACCAAGGTGGTGTGAATACTTTGCATGCGTGTGGTGTGAATGCTTTGCATGCGTGTGGTGTGAATACTTTGCATGCGTGTGGTGTGAATGCTTCGAAATATCCGTTGCACTAAATTTCTGTTTGGCATTGGAATTCACATGCTAACCTTGCAACACATGAGCACATCATTGATTAATTGTTTCCTTTCATCTCAGATTAATTTTTAATGTCAAGTTCATTCCACTCTTTCCTGTTAACTTAACCAGCTTCCGACATTACAAATCCATTTTTGCTTCTGTGTGCGCATTTAAATGGTATTTACCAAGTCTTTCTGCAGTATTTTTTTTCTTCGTTGTTTACTCTATTTATGGAACGGGCATTGCAAACCGTCATTGCAGGCCCCATGCCTGGATGATGAACCACTTTTATTTTCAAGATTTCATCAAGTATATCAAGAATGAGGCTGGAACAATACGAATAGCTTTTTTCTGTGAAAGGCCCATTTTGTGAAAGGCAATTGAGTACCAGTTCACTGGTAATTCCCTGCTTGTCGTTAAAGGCGGCAAAAAGGGTTGGCGTCAGGAAGGGCATCCGGCCGTAAAACATTGCTTCAAAAAGGGGACCGAAAAACAACAACAACCACGGTTCCCGAAAAAGGCCAACCCCCGCTTGTGGGGAAAAATGGCCTCTAAAGGTGGTTTTTTTTTTTTTGTGAAAGGCCCATTTTGAACTCGTTTTATCGTCCTGCAGAGAAATTAGACTCGTGTTTTGGGTTTTTACAGTTTAAAAAAACGAACAAAAAAAGGGGGAAGAGGGGAGGGGGAGAATTAATTTCATGGATCAACCTCAATTTAAATCTAAATTGATCATATCCTGTCGGATGATTTAGGAATTTGATGCCACAATAGGTTCGGTTGCCAATCATGAACGACTGCCCCAATAAAATGTGAAATGGAATTTTCAGGAGGCAAAGCACGAGCATGAAGCTTTGGTGTCGACGAGCACGAATGAGCAATATGAAAGACATGGAAAGCACTGGCCTGTTCGTGGTTCCCACCTTAATCCTTTGCTCATAAATAAAGGAACTAGGTTCAAATAACAAACACCATTTTGTATACTATATAATTGCTTTTTATTGTCCACTATTAAAATGGCCTTGTAATTCATGTTGATGAACACTGCATGATGTCTACTAATGTCTTTCTTCTGTATGTGATATATGTACAAGCTCCTCCATGAACCTCAGATCACTGTTAAAATAATAATAATAATAATAATAATGAAATAATAATTCAAAAACAAAATTGAATCTGCAGCAATTTTCGTGTTCCATTATCTGTACATTTTGTGCATTTGACACAAACTTTATACACCTTTATCTCTGCCGTAGCCCCTTCGTGGGCCAACACAACAATGCACCAACCTTTGCTGTTCTTTTTAAAAAAAAAATTTAATCTAGAGATTGAGACTCATGAAAGAACCGAATTTTAGAGAGGTCACGTTGATACAGCTATGGAACAGAAGGAGTTTGCATACAAGGCAGGATGGAGAAATAGGAAAGGAATGAACACAGCGGCATCATAAATAACAACATTCAGACAGGAGAAGGATCCAAGCGGGCTGACAAAACAATGTGTCCAAGCAGACAGGAAAAAGCTGATAAACAGGATAAATGTTGTCGAGTCTTCAAAAGGGCAGCACTTGGAAACGTACATAACCATTCGTACATAACCATTCCAATGCAACATAACAAAATGCGAAAAAAGTGAAGGGGTCTGAATACTTTCTGAATGCACTGCACATAGGTGGATAACCATTCCAATGCTGGAGCCGAAGGAACAGTTCCACAAGCTGTGCTGTGCACCACAGCATTTGGGGAATGATTGCGCTTGATTTGTGTAGTCAGAAAGAATGAGGTGATCAGTGCTTCATGACTTCTTTATGTTTATCAACTCAAAGCCTTCTTAGCACCAAATGCTGCATTGCCATCTTTGGTTGAACGGCCAATTATTTTATCTTTAGCAAGTAGTGCGCACTGATGTTTCCACCCGTGATTGGTTGAGCCGCCATTTCCTCACTGAACGTCAGGTTGCTCATGACAAGTTGTGCATACTTAAAGGCTAAAATGAATCCTGCGAAGGTCGCCATTTTTGGCACGTAGTGCAGAAATTTCCACTGTAGGCAGCCATGGAAATCGAACCCACACAAGTAGGAGCTGTGCAAGAAGGCTCGATGCGCTCAACCACCAAGCCGCTCATGTGTAATTTCCATTGCAGGATTCTTATGAGATGGTGTTAGATCCACAGAACCTATAATTGGTCGCTCTCATCTTGTACACCAATGATCTTCCTTGAGATTGGACCTGGGTGTGAATGGATTGTTCAATGTTCCGCCATCGAACCTTTAGCCATTTCCAAGTTGATTCCAGAGATGGAGGAGGCGTTTTATTGCTTTGATTAATTTTTTTGCCACTTCTGCTTTTCGCATTAGGATTCGTGTCTGTGGTGCATAATGTAAAAAAGCCGTGTTGCATTGACCTTCATCACATTACCACTCATCAGATTAATTAATTGTTTCTGTTTTTTTCTGTCGTAAGAAAAAGCGAAAACAATTGGTTTTTGAATGTTCATCGCAGATTGTGGCACATCGGTGTTAGGAATAAAATATGTCGCACCACGTATTGCTTGAAATGTATTTTGTATTTGACAATATAAAAAAGTTCTCACAAGCCTCCGATAACAATGGGATAAAGCTGCATTGTTGCAAAAGTCTTACTCGGTCGTGAAAGAGATCTGCAGCCTTTTCACAGCAAGCTTTTCATGCCCGTGCTGTTTATTTATTCTGACTGCAAGCCACACAGCTGCATGTGGTTATGGAGTTTCCACTTTGAATGCCAGATTTCCTATAACAGCAGGTGAGAGAAGGCAAATTGCACAGTGCTTCTGTGACCTCAAGGTCGACAGCTGTTGAAGATCAGTTCTCTCTCTCTCTCTCTCTCTCTCTCTCTCTCTCTCTCTCTGTCTCTGTCTCTCTGTCTCTGTCTTCCCCACCTCTCTCTCTCTTCCCCCCTCTCTCTCTCTTCCCCTCTCTCTCTTCCCCTCTCTCTCTTCCCCTCTCTCTCTTCCCCTCTCTCTCTTCCCCTCTCTCTCTTCCCCCCCCCCCCCTCTCTCTCTCTCTCTCTGTCTCTGTCTCTGTCTCTGTCTCTGTCTCTCTGTCTCTGTCTCTCTCTGTCTATCTCTCTCTCTCTCTCTCTCTCTGTCTCTCTGTCTCTCTCTCTCTGTCTCTCTCTGTCTCTCTGTCTCTCTCTCTGTCTCTGTCTCTGTCTCTGTGTCTCTCTCTCTCTCTCTCTCTCTCTCTCTCTCTGTCTCTGTCTCTCTCTCTCTGCCCTCTCTCTTCCCCTCTTCCCCCTCTCTCTCTCTGTCTCTGTCTCTCTCTCTCTCTGCCCTCTCTCTTCCCCTCTTCCCCTCTCTCTCTCTTCCTCTGTCTCTCTGTCTCTCTGTCTCTCTGTCTCTCTGTCTCTCTGTCTCTCTGTCTCTCTGTCTCTCTGTCTCTCTCTCTCTCTCTCTCTCTCTCTCTCTCTCTCTCTCTCTCTCTCTCTCTCTCTCCCTCTCCCTCTCTCTCTCTCTCTCTCTCTCTCTCCCTCTCCCTCTCCCTCTCCCTCTCCCTCTCTCTCTCTCTCTCTCTCTCTCTCCATCTCCCTCTCTCTCTCTCTCTCTCTCTCTCCCTCTCTCTCTCCCTCTCCCTCTCCCTCTCCCTCTCCCTCTCCCTCTCCCTCTCCCTCTCCCCCCCCCCCAAGTCAAAGCAGTGTAATTCTGGCCAACATCCCTTCATGTTTTTTTTTTTGGGGGGGGAACAATGAGGGTTATTTTAAATCAATGGCAATGCAGGCAACGCTCATTGTCCCATGGTAGATGACTTGTAAACACCTGGTGCAAGATATGATGTCATCAAACACAAGCAGATGAATAAATGGAAATCGACATATGCTTGGAGAATGAATGCTGCTTTTTTTTTCTTTTCTTTTTTTTGTATACCGAGTCGAGGCTCGTGAAAGAGCTAACATTTATCAAACAAACAAGTAAACAAAGTATATAAAAATGGGAGCGGTCGACAAGATGGGGAGAGAAGGGGAGGAAGCACACAAACACAACATTTGAGGGCATTTTACTTCAAACAGTGTTGTACCGAAACTCAAAATTTCTCCTCAAGTCAAACGATTGTCGCCTGTCGTTTGTCATTTACAAAGGATTATTGAATCACGTGGCACATTATCTATGATCTGACTGGATACAACCAAGCAGGCAGATTGAAATGGAGAGGTACCAATACTGCCTGATCAAATTGCCTTTTTAAGTAAGCTGAACATGCAAATAGTTACACGTATAATTTCTTTTTTCTTATTTGAAAAGCTTAGACTGAAAAGTTGCTGCGACTGTTTGTGCAATAAAGATTGCATCGCTAGTTGTTATGGGATGAGAGGTGCATCACTTGATAAGCCAGGTATTCCCATGCATTGTACTCCCATGCATTTAATGCAAGCAGCACCTTTGGCCCAAAGTGGGCGTCAGCCCGGTTGGGGGCTTCGATTTCGGGTACTGTCAGTCTGCCTCTACCGTAGGATCAATGGACACGTATCTGTCATAATCGACACACGTATGCAATAACATCTGTGCATGAGACACGTCAAATGATTTTGCGTCCGAAGCCAAAAGTCATGGGACACATGATTTTATTTCCAATTTCTGGCGAGTTAAAAAAAAAATCACAGGAGAGAATAGCACTGGATTGTACATCTTGTCAGGACCAATTATTTATTTATATACACCTTACCATCTCCACCAGCATCACAAACTTTGGCTTGTTTATTTACATATACTTTACCATTATACTACTCACGTAACAATTTGAATTATTTATTTATTATATACACTTTACTGTTGCCGATGGGGCTGGTGCGGTGGTCGACAGGTACGCACACTCACCTCGAAGCTGCCTCTCCTGGGTTTGAATCCCAACGCAGCTATAAACTGTCATCCTGGTGTTTTGCAAGTAGGGTGATGTATCAGTGTGTGCCGTCCCTCAGATGGACGATAAACTGGGCATCTCGTCTGCCGTCATTAATTAGTGGACGTTAAAGATCCCCACGGTGTCCTTCGCGAAAACAGAGAGCTATCGGCGTCACCCTGGCCAAATTACAAATTCCTGCCCGAACGACTGCTGCGAAGGCAACAGCAAACCACCCAGTATAACCCTTGCCAACAAACTGCCTTGGCAGCATCGACGCTCTGTAATAAATAATGATACATCAGAATTACTGATACCGAGATACCACCCTGAATTATTTATTTAGACACACTTTACCATCTCCAATACCAACACACCACCTTTAAATTTTTCATTTCTTTATTTGCACTACCATCACTGCTGCCGACACACCACCTTGAATTATATATATATATATATATATATATATATATATATATATATATATATATATATATATATATATATATATATATATATATATATATATAACTGTAAGAAATAGTAGAAACTCCAAAGTACGAGCAGGGCGTCTCATTTGTATTGAATATATAATCGTTAGATTAAATAAGACGCGGACGTAGCTTCAGGACGTCGATCTTTAATTGTCGACCAAGCTTTCGACCAACAAAGGTCTTCTGCTGAGTCTACAAAAACAGCAGGCATGTATATCAGTCAAGCGTGTATGGTGATATCTGTGTGAGATGTGTGACGTGTGTAGAAAATGCATACAGAAGGAAGAGCTACGCCAAAGCTCACTCACCAGCCCCAAGTTCAACGGAAGTGACCGTTTCCGTTACGGTCACTTCCGTTAGAGTGCACGTGCATATACAAATATAGAGATATACATACATAAACACACAAGCATATATTCATATCCATTTATATTCATATAATATATTTATATATTTATATAAATGACATATAAAGGTATATATGTCATTTATATGACATATATACCTTTATATGTTACATATATACCTTTATACCTTTATATGTCATTTATATAAATATATAAATATATTATATGAATATAAATGGGATATGAATATATGCTTGTGTGTTTATGTATGTATATCTCTATATTTGTATATGCACGTGCACTCTAACGGAAGTGACCGTAACGGAAAACGGTCACTTCCGTTGAACTTGGGGCTGGTGAGTGAGCTTTGGCGTAGCTCTTCCTTCTGTATGCATTTTCTACACACGTCACACATCTCACACAGATATCACCATACACGCTTGACTGATATACATGCCTGCTGTTTTTGTAGACTCAGAAGAAGACCTTTGTTGGTCGAAAGCTTGGTCGACAATTAAAGATCGACGTCCTGAAGCTACGTCCGCGTCTTATTTAATCTAACGATTATATATATATATATATATATATATATATATATATATATATATATATATATATATATATATATATATATATATATATATATATATATATATATATATATATATATATATATCTGTGCAGCGTGTGTTGTCTTGCTCTTGTCTCGTCTTGTCACTGAACTACTTTCTCAAACTTTTGTGAAATCCTACCAAACTTCTGGTATGCACCTACCTCTCCCGTCGGTATGTCCTAAGGGTATTTTTTTTGAAAAAATTTCCAATTTGTTTTGGGGGGGGGGGGGGGGGGATTTTTTGGGGAATTTTTTTTTTTTTTCAACTTCAATTGTTTAGAAAATGTAGTATCACGTATATTACAAATACACTTGTGCATTATGATTGTTTTAATTATGATTGGTGTAAACCATGACAATACGGCAACTCGGGTACAGTCATTTATCTATATATTGTTACAGACGTGGCTTAGATGTTAGTTTACCGAGCGGTTTTGGTATGACCACGTCTGCACAAGTTACCCGATTATACCCGAACGTTGACTAATCGCGCTACGCTAGGTCAATGAAGGAAAAGACACACAGCTGGGATTCAAATGACACGACACCAGGGTTCAGTTCTCAAGACCTCCGGAGGAGGTTATATTGTTACGGAAGGTCAGATTACAACTACAGAGGGACAGCATAGTAAGGTGGGCACTTAAACACAATCTTATATTATTCCCAACAGACGACAGATAAACGGGACAAAGCTGACTCACACGGGGATTGATGGCAAGGAGAGGCAGAATCGATGGTCTCCAGGTGCACCTGGGCTCGAGGCAGAATCGACTCGGTCCGGTCCAGAGATGCGGGAAGGTCACAGCGCTCGGAGATGGTGACTTGTCTGCTCAAGCTGGGGGCGCATCTGACGTCACGTCCGCTACGTGGCCGCGTATATCCGGCGGGGAGTGACACGCCCTCGGCTCGTTAGCTCCGCCTCGTGGAATCGGCACGTTGCTTCTCATTGGGTGCGTGCGGGGGGTTTACCAGGCTCCGCCCTTGACGAGGAGCTGACAGCCAGCCCCTTTGTGGTAACCCCGTGGAGCGCATGGTCTGGAGCGCATTGTCAATGGCGGCTAACCGAGCCGGTGTCAGGACGCACACTCCCCCCCGCGCAGCGCCGTGCCCCTCTGTTGTTGTTGTTGTTGTTTGGGGAAGAAGATGGGAGGAGGTATGGGAAAGGTCCTAAACTCACTACTGGTGCCATATAATCACATTCTGGTGCAACGAAGAGTCAGAATTAATGGAAAGGAGTCCTTAACTGACATAGACTAAGAATAACTAGCAAGATGTCCGAAAGTTGTCTACGTGAGATGCGGTGGACCTGGGCACGACATTTAATGGGGGAAAAAGGGGAAGGTCGGCTCTACTGATTGTTGTTTACAGACAATGGGACTAGGGAATGGGGGATTGGGGATAGTTGGGGAGTATTGGGGAAATAGGGGAATATTTACAAGCGGATATGGAGGCCAAATTCCATATTCGCAACATTGCACCCTTCTCTACCCTCGGGGCGACCCGACCCGATAAATTTTTACCTACTTTAGTGTGGCACGCAATGTAGTTCCCTCTACTATTAACTCTACCCTGAGTGCGACAGTTTTACAGATATTCACAAATGAGTAAATATGTCCCCCTGCGACGTTGCACCCTTCTCCTCACAGAAACACACCCACAGGATAACCGAATCCGGAAAGAATCCTCAAACTAAACATACAGCCGGTAGGGAGCATTATTTACACAAGACTACGCTGATATTTACACTACGATCCAGGACCTGTTTTTGGAGGAACACATGCAGATGTTATGCTTAGAGAGAGCACGCATGCTAGCATCGATACACCAACCCACGAGTGCTCTGTGGCCTACGGCCTTTAATAATGTGCAGAGCACCCCTTCCAAGCATCAAGCACCACCCCATCACACAGTGAGCACCATCCGGTGCACCAATAAAGTGTTTACAAATCACCGGTGGTGTCGCAGCCGGCCGATGTTCTGCCGCTGGTCTTGCCTTCATGTGGTGCACTTGGCCTTCTTACTTCTTTTAAACAAAATAAAGAAAGGCGCCAACCGCGTCCATTTCTTTATTGTGGCCGTCAGGGGGCCAACTGTTAGTGGTTCACCTGTTTGGCATAGGTGCCACGTTGACCCATAGGTCCTTCCACGGGTGGTGCTTGGCCGCAAAAGAGCTGCGGTCCATTGTGGGTGGCCACAAACATTGCGGTCCATATGGTGTATCGATCCAAGCAGCAAGCAGCGAAAGTGCAGGCCCACAACTGCGAAGCCAGCACCTCTCTCTCCTCTCTCTCTACCCCAAAGCCAGATCCTCGGAGGTGGGAGACAAAAGAAGCAGACAAGTGAGTAAGGTGGTAAGGGCGCAAAAGTGCACGCAATGTAAGATGATGCACACTGGGGGCACATGGGAACCAGGTGAGACAGGTACGTTCCTCTCGTACGCCCCCCCCCCCCCCCCACCAGGTAACCTACATGGCCCCTCCCTTACCCCTTACTGTATCCACAAAACACAACACTACCCATAAACATCTACTTTACAAATCAACAAACATCCCTACTGTCTTCCCCGTTCCTCCCATATACCAAATTCGTCTTCTCTCCCTCCTAACCAATCAAATTTGCCATTTTCAACTCAACATAATAATTTGCCATCTCCAACTCAACATCATAATTTGCCATCACCAATTCATCATCAGTCCCTCCTAAGGAGGGAGAGATGGAATCACCCCAATGTCTCATCCACGTCGTGATGCGTCTCACAAATCCACACAGCAATTCTCATTTCTGCAACACAAACAAAGAAAACACAGGTGTGGAGTCATCATCATCACCACAGGCAAGTGGCTGCGTATGGTGCGACAGGTTCATCAATCCTAACTATTTCCTAAATGACTTTATCAACTTTACACTACCCGGGGCCTTTCTCCGGCCAAACCATTGGCCCTCTTACACTATGGGTTCTAAAAACCAATTCCCATTGGCCAAACTGTGGTGCTTTTCAATTTGGGGTCTCACTCCCCCGATTCATCTCCCGGTGCCCTCGCACAATTTCTGGGCTGTGGCGTGTACCTCTCCCAGCGGGTCTACCCACCTGCACACCTCCACCACTGCAGTTGCCTCCGAGCTTACCTGCTCCTCACCCTAACCTAACTACCTGGGGAAGGCCCTCTGGCTCTCTCCCCACTCGGTGCCCTCTCTGGCACTGGGCTACCCGGGTCCGTCCTCCGGATCTTCGGGCCCCATCCACAACTCTACCGGCTCCCAGAGCCCACCTGCGGCCTCACCTGGCCGACATCCTCACAGTGGTGGAGTGCCCAACCAACTACACGCACTAACAGGCTACACGCCCAGCCATTTCCACAACACTAATGCACCCATCCACAATACCATTCTGTCACCCGCACCACAGATGCCAATATCCAACCACAATTTACCTGTACCCTCTACCTAACACTTACACTACCCGCCCCGGGTATCCGTGATGGGGGTCCACTCTTCCCCCATTCACACCTTCGCACCATGCACACCACTCCGTACCACTTACTCCAACTCTCTCCACACACCTGTACTTGCACACCTGTGCTCTCACTCTTGGTGCCGCCTGCACCCTTCTCTCCCCAAGCGCATTCGCGCTGATCCACCACACTCACTACTCATCCATTGCTCCACACACCTGTCCAGTTGCACACCTGTGCAATCACACCTGTTCGATCACACACACACGGCATCATCTCAGCTAACTTCTCCCCTCCGAAACTTGCGCTTCCCAGTCGTCCCTTTAAACTATTGCGCTCCCATGTCATTATCATCCACACTAATCTACCTGCGTCCCCACTACAGGTATCAGTCACTAACTAAACTTAACGTCACCTAATGTCATCTTCTAGGGCCCTATCAATGTAACCTAACCCACCCGGGCTAGTTTTCACTGCCATACACCCCATAAGCTATTGCTCCTTTGCCCCCCAGCATGGGAAGGGTGGCAGATTTGCCATCCCACCCCATCGGGGGTCTCTCACTACCAATTTTGCACATCAAATTTCAACAAATTAAAAATTTGCCAATCACTACCCATCATCTGCCAATCACTACTGCCAATCCTTTGCCAATCATCAAATTTTGTTTTTCTCTAATTTTGGGTCCAAAACACTAACCTCATCACCCAGTCTACTCACTAATGCCTCTCGGTGCGCCAATCCCAGTCCAAAGCCCGGCTTCGTAAAGCCAAGCAATGGATGCTGGTTGTTTTGTGCCGGCGGAAGGATGCGTCCGGCACTCGGTGCAGGGACGGGGGCTTACCCGGGCCGAGATCCCACGCACCACCTCGGCGTGGAGCCATCCAATGTCCCGATCTCGACCTGCCGGCACGTCTCAACAAAAAGTGGTCGCCATGACGACTCTTTCTATCGGGCCGCCCGCTCCGCCTAGTGGAGCACGGACGCGGCCGTTCAAAGCGAGGCCCAGCACGCACCGAGGGCCCGCTTCGGCTAAAAGTCGCTCTAACCTCTAACCCGTTTAACGTCGATGCTTCACCTGCATGCTTACACCCCGCAGCCCGTTCCTTGCTCACACATCCAGCCGTGCCCATGCTCCTCGTACCTTTCCTTACACACCCAGGTACACCCATTCCACTCACAGCCTTGGTCACACACCTGACCACCGAACACTTTGGCACACATTCGTTGCTCGCACACCTCACCAATACACCGCTTCGCACCCCCTCCTCGGTCACCTCCTCTGTGACAATCACAGGTGTGCTCTCATTCGCACACCCAACCACGTGCCTCACCACCAACTCCAGCGTGCATTCCCACTCACGCTCTACCATTCCAGGTGTGCATCCTTCCATCCCAGGTGTACATCCTCGCTCACCTGTCACAACCAACTCACTCTCCTTGTCACTCTCACTACTCTCACCTCCATTCTTGACAACGCACTCGCCCTTACTCCCGACAGCGCAATCTTTCCTCATGCACCTGTCCGTTACACACCTCTCTCGTGCACACCCTTGCGCACACTCTCCCGTCACACCCTCTGTAACACTCACCACAGGTGTGCATTCTTCCTTGCCTTTGACAGCGCACTCTTTCCCCATGCACCTGTCCGTCACACACCTTTCTCGCGCATACCCTTGCGCACACTCTCCCGTCACACCCTCTGTAACACTTACCACACCGCGCTTCCATGTGCTCCCTCGCACACTCGCTACGACCGACTCACTCTCGCCAGCACACTCACTCCTTGGCACGCATTTTTTCCTCACACACCCCAGAGTCGGACTTTCTCGCACACCTCCTTTTTCGCACACCAGACCTGTCGCACACTTCACCAACGGCCTCTCACGAACACCCGGGTCCATCTCGACCCCCAAGCTTCTTAAATCCCCTGGCGCACCATACGCACGACCATATTGGTCACCACTTACACCAGGTCCTCTTCCTCTTCGCTTCTCCTCCATCACCTGCGAATCCCTCATCCGGTTAATGAGCACATCATCACGATCCAAACACAGACTTTGGACCAATTCTTTTATCTCCTCTTTTATCTCTTTCTTATCCCCTCTCCGTCGCTTCTTAATTTCACTCACCCCTTCTTCCACTTCTTCTAATTTCTGCTTCACCTCTTTTATTCCCCGGTACGTCTCCTCAAGCTCGTCCTCCAAGGCTACCTTGACCGTTTCCATGTGCGTCCTCACCTGCCGGTCCTTCGTCTCCATTACCTCTATCACCTCGTCCAACCTCGTTGTCAGTCCCTCACGTACCATCTGACATTCCCTCTTCGTCGCTACCAAGTCGTTTTTTAGGTCATTTTGTGTTGCTTTCAACCCTCCTATTACCGCAGTGTTCCTTTGAACCTGCTCCACTAACTCCGTCTGTCCCACCGTCAGCTGCTCCACCTCCTGCGTCAGGTCCTCTATGCCCCCTTGTAACTTTACAGTCCCCTTTCTCACCTCCTTCTCCATGTGCTCCTTACAGTGCCTCACCTCCTCGCGCACTCCTCCGACCTCCTCACTCACTCCTCTTCTGATCTCCTCTCCCATCACTTGCATCTCCTGTCCAGATGCCACCCTCATCTGCTCCATTTCCTCCCTGTGAGCATCCAGTTTGGTTTCTACCCCCATTCTGACCCCCTCTATCTGCTGCTCCATTTGTTTAACTTCCCTTTCCGCTTGGTCCCTCATGTCCCTCAATTTGCCTTCCATGGTGTTTTCTAACCCCTCTAACCCTTTTTGCATCCCTTCCATTTGATTCTCTTGAGCGGCCATTCTGTTTTCTACCCCCATTAACCCCTCCTGTATTTCCCCTAATCTATCGTCTAATTTCCCAAATTTCATGTCTAATCCCTTAAAATTATTGTCTAATCCTTCTATTCTACTCCCTAACCCTCCGATCTGGGCCCCCATCCTTTGTTCTAACCGTTGGCTATTGGCCCCCATGTCCTCCCTCAATTTCTCGCTATTGGACCCCATGTCCTCCCTCAATTTCTCGCTATTGGACCCCATCTTTTGTTCTAACCGTTCGCTATTGGCCCCCATCTTTTGTTCTAACCGTTCGCTATTGGCCCCCATCTTTTGTTCTAACCGTTCGCTATTCTGGGCCATAAGGGCCTTCATTTGTATGAAAAACAAGTTCAAATCCACCGGCGGCGCTGCCACGGTCGCGGGCGCGGTGATCAGCGAGGCGCCATTTTGCGCTCCCGCAATGTCGGGCACAACGACGCTATTTTGTGCGTCTGCTACCCTCGCTGCTTCGCTCTCCTCCTGTCCCTCATGTCCCTCAATTTGGTCCTGGACCGACCCTGCCTCACTCTCCCCTACCGGACCCCAGCTGTCTTGGTCTGCCATAGCGCGACTTTCAAAATTCGGGTTTTTATACAACAAAACAAATTTCGGCCGTTATAATTTCGCGCGGGAAACGCGCTCCGAATCGATTCTAATTGTTACAAATTTGGGCCTAATAACGCGCGGGAAACGCGCTCCGAATCGATTCTACTTGTTACAAATTTGGGCCTAATAAATTTAGTCCCGGGTTCGAATTCCACTCCTCGACACCAATTGTTACAGACGCGGTGGTGGATGTTCGTTTACCGAGCGGTTTTGGTATGACCACGTCTGCACAAGTTACCCGATTATACCCGAACGTTGACTAATCGCGCTACGCTAGGTCAATGAAGGAAAAGACACACAGCTGGGATTCAAATGACACGACACCAGGGTTCAGTTCTCAAGACCTCCGGAGGAGGTTATATTGTTACGGAAGGTCAGATTACAACTACAGAGGGACAGCATAGTAAGGTGGGCACTTAAACACAATCTTATATTATTCCCAACAGACGACAGATAAACGGGACAAAGCTGACTCACACGGGGATTGATGGCAAGGAGAGGCAGAATCGATGGTCTCCAGGTGCACCTGGGCTCGAGGCAGAATCGACTCGGTCCGGTCCAGAGATGCGGGAAGGTCACAGCGCTCGGAGATGGTGACTTGTCTGCTCAAGCTGGGGGCGCATCTGACGTCACGTCCGCTACGTGGCCGCGTATATCCGGCGGGGAGTGACACGCCCTCGGCTCGTTAGCTCCGCCTCGTGGAATCGGCACGTTGCTTCTCATTGGGTGCGTGCGGGGGGTTTACCAGGCTCCGCCCTTGACGAGGAGCTGACAGCCAGCCCCTTTGTGGTAACCCCGTGGAGCGCATGGTCTGGAGCGCATTGTCAATGGCGGCTAACCGAGCCGGTGTCAGGACGCACACTCCCCCCCGCGCAGCGCCGTGCCCCTCTGTTGTTGTTGTTGTTGTTGTTTGGGGAAGAAGATGGGAGGAGGTATGGGAAAGGTCCTAAACTCACTACTGGTGCCATATAATCACATTCTGGTGCAACGAAGAGTCAGAATTAATGGAAAGGAGTCCTTAACTGACATAGACTAAGAATAACTAGCAAGATGTCCGAAAGTTGTCTACGTGAGATGCGGTGGACCTGGGCACGACATTTAATGGGGGAAAAAGGGGAAGGTCGGCTCTACTGATTGTTGTTTACAGACAATGGGACTAGGGAATGGGGGATTGGGGATAGTTGGGGAGTATTGGGGAAATAGGGGAATATTTACAAGCGGATATGGAGGCCAAATTCCATATTCGCAACAATATCTACATATCTGGGCAGTGTCTGTGTTGTCACTTAACTACTCCCTGAAACTTTTGTTTCCGTGGTTGTGAAGTGTTTTTAATAACGTGGTGGTGGTTTTGAATCACGTGGTGGTGAGGTCTTTTGAATTATGTGGTGGTGAGGTGTTTTTAAAGCACATGGTGGTGAGGTGTTTTGAATTACTTGGTGATGAGGTGTTTTGAATTACTTGGTGGTGAGGTTTTTCAAATTATGTGGTGATAAGGTGTTTTGAATTACGTGGTGGTGAGGTGTTTTAAATTATGTGGTGGTGAAGTGTTTTGAATTACGTGGTGGTGAGGTGTTTTGATTTACATGGTGGTGAGGTGTTTTGAATTACGTGGTGGTGAGATGTTTTGAATTGCATGGTGGTGAGGTGTTTTGAATTACATGGTGGTGAGGTGTTTTGAATTACGTGGTGGTGAGATGTTTTAAATTGCATGAGGGTGAGATGTTTTGAATTACGTGGTGGTGAGGTGTTTTGAATTAAGTGGTGGTGAGGTGTAATCATCCCAAACCTCCTGTCTGCACTTACCCCTCCCCTAGGTATGTGCTGAGGGCTTCTTCTTTGAATTTTATATATTTTTTCAACCTAAATCTTCAACCTAAATTGCCTATAAAAATGTAATATCACAAACACAACAAATACATTTTTGCAAAATAGGTTGTTTGTATTATGATTGGTGCAAATCATGACAACACAGCAACTCAGGTACAGTCATTATCCTCAGCTAAAATAAGCCCGTTCCTCAGTAACGATGCTTGGTGAGGTGAGCGCAGCGAGCCTCACCATGTTAGTATATATATATGTGTGCAAGTGAGGCACAAGTGTGCCTCACTGACCAGGTGCTCAGTCCAGGTCCTCAGCATCAACCCGTTTCGGCCCTTCAACCTTGATACATTCAGCTAAGGTGGGCCAGCAGAGGCACATTTGCCTCCACATGCAGCAGCCACACCTGGATGCATACATACCCCCACCCCAAGCCAGTGAGAACAAAGTATACAACAACAAAACCGCCTCCACTCCCAGAATCCAAAGCCCCTCATCCACTCACTCACACACCCAAAAAAAAAAAAACAACAACCGACCATCTACCCTTACAACATGCACCACTCAAACAAAAACACATTCATGCAAAACCACACCCACTCCTGCAACACACACACACACACACACACACACACACACACACACACACACACACACACACACACACTCACACTCACACTCACACTCACACACACACACACTCACCATTCACACATCTCCATTTCTCATCTGCGCTCAATCACAACTCCTTTAGGCTGAAATGAACCACCACCCTCAACCTCAACCTACACCGTTCGACGTGCCTCCATAAACTTCCTCCATTACCTCAGTGAGCCTTTCAAGGCAACGTGGGCAACTTTCTCACACATCCTCTTTCTTTCTGTCCCACACACGCCAAGCCGAGCAAGAAATGCAGAAAGTAATTGCCAATATACCCTCCACACCCCACCTCAAATGGCTGACAAGAAACTCGCCAACCCTTCTCCCGACACTCTGCCTCCAGCTCACTGTACTTTCCTCTCTTCCTCTCGTGCACCTCCTCCATGTTCTTTTCCCAAGGTACAGACAATTCCCTTAAGATGACCTGTCTTGTTGCTCCTGACCAGATGACAGTCAGGCCGCAACTTTGTGAAACAGATATCCGCTGGGAATACCAATTGTGGCTTTAGGCCTGCCACCACCTGCCAATCACAAGCATCTGACAGCCCTCTTGCTTTCCATCTCCTCCTCTTTCCACCTCTTACCACTTGGCCCTCTTTGACAAACAACACCACTCCTCCATCGATCTCCTTCTTCACTCTTCTCTCTCTCGATCTCAGCAACTATTGTTGCACCATCTGCACTACCACCGCCAGCACCTGATCATGCCGCCACTTGTATTGTCCTGCCGCCAATGCTACTGAGCATGCACTCAGTGCATGCTGCACCGTTCCCAAACCTCCACACAAAGAAGATATCTCCTGCTGCAACAACCCCCACAATCTCAAGTTTACTGGTGATGGAAGCACATCATACGTTGCCCGCAACAGGAAACTCAACAATATTGGCTCCATCCTCCAAATCTCTTGCCACTTCAATGTCCTCACCCGCACACCTTCCCAACACGTCCAAGCACCTTGCTGTGCCTGTCCGACTGCTTTCACATATCTCCCCTCCTCCTCCTTTCTTCTCACCTCCCTCTCAACCATCTTCCTCCTCTCTTTCACACATGCCTTTCCCCATCGCTCATGCTTCATCCACCCCAAGCCATGCTTCCCGTGCTGTACCAACCCCACGACCTCTTCCTGTTGCAACCGCTCCTCCATCTCATCCACCTCTGCTCTTGCATTCCACTTCCGACTTCCCTTCTTCTCTGGGAGAGCATTCTTTACCACTGAATCACTCGAATCCTGCAACATCATGAACTCCTGCACCCTCACCACCTTAAACTCCTCGGTTATTGATGTCAAGGGAAACCGGAGTTTTCCACCCTGACCATTAAAGGCAATGTTCGTCAAACAGCATGGCACTCCCAACTACCTCCTCACAAACCCGCTCACCACAACCTCCATCCTCTCTACATGCCCAATCGCAATATCATACATCATCAATGGCCACAATACTCGTGGTATAAATCCAAACTTCAAACACCATTCCTTCAACTTACCTGGCAAACCACATCCTTCAAACCTCTCAAAAGCTTGTTCCTCGCCTCTTCCACCCTTCCCACATCATTCAACCCCACTATATACTGTCTTCCCAAACTCTTCATTGGGGCCTCTGTCTATGATGGAACCACCTCTCCTGCAGCTCAAACCTGTGCATGTTATCCACCACTCTTATTCTCACCACCACACTCCTCGACGTTTTTGCTTTAAAGCCCATTCTTGCCCACCGCATCAACCTTTCCATTCGTTCCAGTACATCTACTGCTGCATCAGCCGACTGTTGGACAACTGTCAGGTCATCCATGCATGCAAAGGTCGCTGGCAAACTCTGACCAGGGGCTAGCTCCACTTCTTTCCCATGTCCACTCACCGCACGTATCAACAACTCCATAACCAGCATAAACAAAATAGGGGAGATGGTACATCCCATCGGGATCCCCACTTCCAACTTTTCCACTGTGTTACATAGGACTGTGTCGCAAACCGCATCCAAAACTGATCATGATATGCCATCAAAAAATCCATCTTATGTGCCCCCTTTTCAAAGGCACTGCGATGCTGTACCTCCTCCTCACCCACCGTACGCACACAACCCATCCGGCTCTGATGGATATGCAACCCTCTCATTGACTCAAAACTCACGTCCACAGCCACAATTCTCTCAAACCTGCCATGCCTCCTCACGCACACCATAGACCAACGTCTCCCACACGATCACTCCCACACACTTTCCGGGCTTGATGGATCCTCAACCCTCTGATGGATCTGAACTCACGCCCACACTGACACCTTACCAGACTTGCATCCACAATCCGTTCTCATTTGTCAAAATCAGTATAGGGGTCTTTATCCGTTTTATCTGTCCATTTGGGCCCATCTTCCGCCCCACCTCTCGGAGAGCCCTTGGGGTGTTCTCTATTTTTTACCAACACTGTATATTATGGGTGCATCACAATCCAAACCATGCAGCTTGGCAAAATGGTTTACAAGGCCACCTGCCCCCGATGCTGTCTCTCCAGCATCACCAGCCTATTCCTGGTCGCTACCCAGTCTTTCCTCGGAGTCACTGGTAGCACCAGCACAAACATAATTTCAAAACACACCTGGGCACAAGTGTGCCTCACTGACTGGGTCCTCAGTCGAGGTCTTCAGCATCATTCCGTTTCGGCCCTTCAACCTCGATTCGGTCAGCTAAGGTGGGCCAGCAGGGGCACATACACCTCCACATGCAGCAGCCACACCTGGAAGCATACATACCCCCACCACCAGCCAGCTCACTGACGACAACAACACAGACTACAACAACAAAACCCCCTCCAATCCCAGAATCCACAGCCCCTCATACACTCACACACAAAAAAAAACCAAAAAAAAAAAACGACCATCTACCCTTACAACATGCACCACTTAAACAAAAACACATTCATGCAAAACCACACCCACTCCTGTAACACACACACACACACACACACACACACACACACACACACACACACACACACACACACACACACACACACACACACACACACACACGTAGAGCAGCAACGAAGGCTGGAAAGGGTGGAAATGCGAATGGTTCAGTGGATGTGTGGAGTATCGTTGAGAGAGAAGAAGACAAATGATGAATTGCGAAAGATGATGGGAATAGAGCCTGTGATGGATGTTGTGAAGAGAAACAGGTTGAGATGGTTTGGTCATGTGTTGAGGAAGGATGAAAGTGACTGGTTGAGAAGAGTGATGGAAAAGAATGTAGAAGGAAGTAGAGGACGGGGAAGACTGAGAAAGACTTGGCTAAAGATGGTGGAAGAAGAAATGCGGGCAAAGGGGTTAACAAGGGGAGATGCAGAAAATAGGGCAAGATGGAGAAGATTGTCATGGGGACCGCAAGGCTAACCCCCACTCTAGCAGGGAAAATGGCCTTAAAATGCATGTTGTTGTTGTTGTTGTTGTTGTTGTAGTGCATTCAGAAAGTATTCAGACCCCTTCACTTTTTTCACATTTTGTTATGTTGCAGCCTTATGCTGAAATCGTTTAAATTCATTTTTTCCCTCATCAATCTACACTCAATACCCCATAATGACAAAGAGAAAACAGGATTTTAGAAAGTTTTGCAAATTTATTAAAAAGAAAAAACTGAAATATCACATTGACATCAGTATTCATACCCTTTGCTATGACACTTGAAATTTAGCTCAGGTGCCTCCCATTTCTCTTGATCATCTTTGAGATGTTTCAACACCTTGATTGGAGTCCACCTGTGGTAAATTCAATTGATTGGACATGATTTGGAAAAGCACACACCTGTCTATATAAGGTCTCACAGCTGACAATGCATATCAGAGCAAAAACCAAGCCATGAGGTCGAAGGAACTGCCTGCAGAGCTCAGAGACAGGATTGTGTCGAGGAACAGATCTGGGGAAGCCTACAAAAAAAAATTCTGCTGCATTGAAGGTTCCCAAGAGCACAGTGGCCTCCATAATTCTTAAATGGAAGAAGTTTGGAACAACCAGGACTCTTCCTCGAGCTGGCCGCCCGGCCAAACAGCAATCGGGGGAGAAGGGCCTTGGTAAGAGAGGTGACCAAGAACCCAATGGTCACTCTGGCTGAGCTCCAGAGATCCTGTGTGGAGATGGGAGAAACTTCCAGAAGGACAACCATCACTGCACACTCCACCGATCTGGGCTTTATGGCAGAGTGGCCAGACGGAAGCCTCTCCTCAGTGAAAGACACATGAAAGCCTGCTTGGAGCTTGCAAAAAAGCACCTAAAGGACTCTCAGACTGTGAGAAACAAGATTCTGTGGTCTGATGAAACGAAGATTGAACTGTTTGGCTTCCGTCTGGCCACTCTGCCATAAAGCCCAGATCGGTGGAGTGTTGCAGTGATGGTTGTCCTTCTGGGAGTTTCTCCCATCTCCAGCCACACGCCGAAGAGTTTGCTGGTCAAATAATCCCATATACCTTCAAGACACGCGACCGAAGAAACCGGGGATCGAACCCTCGCTTCCCACACTTTCTTGCGTGCCGAGCGGATTTGCACGGTGTGGAAAGCGGCGTTATCTGACGTGATTTACTGACCTGATTCAAGCCAAGTTCGGTCTCGGGTGATCCTAGGCCAATGGCGAAAAGACGTACCCGAACAGGTTTGAAAGTAACAACAAAATGTACAGCCTTTTATTTACAAGGCAATAGAAAGAGACGAAGATGAAGCCTTATTAATTCCTTACCTATAATAAACCCCACAGGCGCCTTCACACACTCACACACAGGGAATGACACACCGGTTATTCTCGTACCGATGGTGGTTTGCAGGGACTGACTCGAGGGTGGCCGCTTGGTGTGTGCAGTTCGATCCTCGATCCGGACGTGCAGCCTGGATGAGGTAAGGTCCGAAGGACGAACCGCCACCTCGAAGTCAGTACGAACGACGAACTTCAACGCAGGTCGGACGAGCTTCAACGCAGGTTGGGGTAGATTCAGCGCAGGTTGGATGACCAGCTTCAAGATGAGTTGCGGGAGGGGCCAACGCTTGCATGTCAGCCGGATCAGAGCGAGGGATCGGCGAAGAGCGATGGGCGTCGGCGAAGAGCGATGGTTCTTGCAACACTTGCAGGTTGGATCAGATGGACAAAGGGCGTCCGCGAAGTCAAAGCTGATAAGGGGCGTCGCGAAGCCAAAAGCAAGAGCGTCAGCTAAGCAAAAAGCAAGAGCGTCGGCGAAGCAAAAAGCAAGAGCGTCGGCGAAGCAAAAAGGGGCAAGAGGGTGAAAATGCGATGGGCGGGGTTTTTTATCAGACCCGAAAAGCTTCCAGAATGTTCCACAGCTGAGGTTGGTCACATGCTGGCATTCAATCCCTCCTCCCCTTAGGAAGGTTACAGTCCTCCTTCCCTCTTTCATTCAGGGAGGTTTCACAACCCGTTGGTCGCTTGCTGGTGACGTGTCCCCGACCCCTCATTGGTCACGTGGACTTTGCTTTTGGCCACGCCCTCCTTTACATCAAAATGTGTTCCCTCCACCACACGGAGGTTTGAAATCCTGCCTAAATCATCGCATATTGGTCTCGATTATTACAAAATGGAAAGGGGCTAATCTTTACATTCAATAAGAAATAACTAACTACTAGAGGCTACATGTTGTCGTGCAATTAACTATATGGGGTTTGCCTTTATGGCAAAACTGCAACAATATATATATATATATATCTATATATATATCTGTGCAGTGTCTGTGTTGTCTTGTCTTGTCTTGTCACTGAACTACTTTCTCAAACTTTTGTGAAATCGTACCAAACTTCTGGTATGTACATATCTCTCCCGTCGGTATGTCCTAAGGGTATTTTCTTTGAAAAAACTTGCAATTTTTTTTTTTTTTTTTTTGGAATTGTTTCAGGCAAAAAAAAAAATTTCAACTTCAATTGTTTATAAAATGTGATATCACGTATATTACAAATACATTTGTGCAAAATAATTGTTTGAATTATGATTGGTTTAAACCATGACAAAACGGCAACTCGGGTGCAGTCATTTATCTATATATCGACACATCTGGGCAGTGTCTGTGTTCTCACTTAACGACTCCCTCAAACTTTTGTTTCCGTGGTTGTGAAGTGTTTTTAATAACGTTGTGGTGGTTTTGAATCACGTGGTGGTGAGGTATTTTGAATTATGTGGTGGTGAGGTGTTTTTAAATGACGTGGTGGTGAGGTGTTTTTAAATCACATGGTGGTGAGGTGTTTATAAATCACATGGTGGTGAGGTGTTTTGATTTACGTGGTGGTGGGGTATTTATTTATAATTACGTGGTGGTGAGGTGTTTTTAATTATGTGGTGGTGAGGTGTTTTGAATTAGTTGGTGATGAGGTGTTTTGAATTACGTGGTGGTGAGGTGTTTTGAATTACGTGGTGGTGAGGTGTTTTTAATTTAGTGGCTGTGAGGTGTTTTTTTTACGTATTTTATGGCTGTGAGGTGTTTTTAATTTTGTGGTGGGTCGGTGTTTTTATTACGTGCTTTATGGCTGTGAGGTGTTTTTATTACGTGTTTCATGGCTGTGAGGTGTTTTTATTACGTGTTTTATGGCTGTGAGGTGTTTTTAATTTCGTGGTGGTGAGGTGTTTTTATTACGTGTTTCATGGCTGTGAGGTGTTTTTAATTTTGTGGTGGTGAGGTGTTTTTATTACGTGTTTTATGGCTGTGAGGTGTTTTTAATTTTGTGGTGGTGAGGTGTTTTTATTACGTGTTTTATGGCTGTGAGGTGTTTTTATTACGTGTTTCATGGCTGTGAGGTGTTTTTAATTTCGTGGTGGTGAGGTGTTTTTATGACGTGTTTTATGGCTGTGAGGTGTTTGTATTACGTGTTTTATGGCTGTGAGGTGTTTTTATTACGTGTTTGATGGCTGTGAGGTGTTTTCCATTTCGTGGTGGTGAGGTGTTTTTAATTTTGTCGTGGTGAGGTGTATGTCCCAAACTTCCAGTCTGCACCTACCCCTCCCCTATGTGTGTGCTGAGGGGTTCTTTCTTGAAAAAAAAACATTCAACCTAAATCTTCAACATAAATTGCCTATAAAAATGTAATATCACAAACACAACAAATACATTTGTGCAAAGTAATTGTTTGTATTATGATTTGTGTAAATCATGACAACACAGCAACTCAGGTACAGTCATTAGCTTCAGCTAAAATAAACCCGTTCTTCAGTATCGGCGCGCGAGCCGAGCCAAGCTAATATATATATATATATATATATATATATATATATATATATATATATATATATATATATATATACATACACACACACACACACACACACACACACACACACACACACACACACACACACACACACACACAGTCACGTGAAAAAGTAAGTACACCCCATGTAAAGTTTTGACTTTTTCAACATACAGCTATTTGATCTTCATTTCAACAATATTGACAGATAAAAGTGATATAACATAACAAATATCATGAAACATTTACATTTTGTAGTCCATTGTATAATTTAAATAAACATAAATGCATATTTCGCATGTGGAAAAAGTAAGTACACCCCATGAAATATTTTTAAATCTTTTTAACATATGTGGACATATCAATATTTGAACTTTATTTAAACAGTATCTATAGATAAAGGTGATCTAATTGAACAAAAAACAATGACAAAATTGACTTTGCAATAATTTATTCAACAAAAAATTGTTGCACAGCATGCACAATTGCACGCACAGCTCGTTTCAAATCCCCCCCACAACATCTCGATGGGATTTGCAGTAGATCCGGGCTTTGACTTGGCCATTCGAGAACCCTCCATTTCTTTCTTTTCAGCCATTCCTTGGTGGATTTACTGGTATGTTTAAGGTCATTGTCATGTTGCAAGGTCCACCTTTGGTTGAGCTTCAACTTTCCGACAGGTGGCCTCACATTATCCTCAAGCACCCTCTGGTACAATGAAGAATTCACAGTGGATTCTATGATGGTGAGCTGCCCAGGCCCTGATGCAGCAAAGCTGCCCCAAACCATTATATTTCCACCACCATGCTTTACAGTTGGTATCAGGTTCTTGTGGTCAAATGCTGTCTTTGGTTTTCGCCAAACTTGTCTTCTGGTACTGTGGCCAAATAGCTCTACCTTTGTCTCATCTGTCCAGAGCACATTGTTCCAGAAGTGCTAGTCTTTGCCTCGGTGTTCATTGGCAAACTTTAGTCTTGCCCTGATGTTCTTTCTGGACAGCAAAGGTTTCCTCCTGGCACACCTCCCATGTAGATCAAATTTGTACAGCCTCTTTCTAATGGTAGACTCGTGCACTTTGACACCAACATTGGCAAGAGCTACCTGTAGGTCCCGTGATGACATTCTGGGGTTCTTAGAGACTTCTTTCAGCATATTGCGGTCTGCTCTCTGGCTGAAATTGCTGGGGCGCGTGGCCTGAACAAGTTGGCAGTTGTTTGGAATCTTCTCCACTTGTAGATGATCTTCCGGACAGTCGAATGATTGATTTCAAATTGTTTGGATATCTTTTTAAATCCCTTCCCAGTCTCGTAGGCGTCTATAACCTTCTTTCTGAAGGCCTCAGAGAGCTCTTTTGATCTAGGCATGGTGATGCCACACACTTCAACAACAAAGAGCAAACCAAACTAAATGTCTGAGGTTCAAATATGACAGGTTCCTCCAAGATCCTCTCCAACGATGTTCTAATCATTTGCACCTGAGCTGGTGCACCTGATTCTAATTTTAGGTATTTGAAGTAGTGATAAATGCAGGGGAGTACTTACTTTTTCCACATGCAAAATTTGCATTCATGTTTATTTAAATTATACAGTGGACTACAAAATGTAAATGTTTCATGATATTTGTTATATTATATCACCTTTATCTATCAATATTGTTGAAATGAAGATCAAATAGCTGTATGTTGAAAAAATGAAAACTTTACTTGGGGTGTACTTACTTTTTCACGTGACTGTATGTGTGTGTGTATATATATATATATATATATATATATATATATATATATATATATATATATATATATATATATATATATATATATATATATATATATATATATATATATATACATATATATATATACATACATATATGAAAACCACATTTCCAAGCTGGCCTCCAAAGCCAGTCGCCGACTGGGCATCCTCCGTCGTGTGAAGTCCTTCCTAGGCACACCTGAGCTCCTCACCAAATACAAGGCTTTCATCCGCAGCTCAATGGAATACTGCTCTCCCCTCTGGGCTGGTGCTCCTGCCTCACACCTAGCTCGTCTTCACGCTGTTGAAACCAAAGCATTCAGAATCATTGGAATCTCCTGCGATGAAGCTAACTCCAAGGGCCTCTCACTCACTCACCGCAGGCAGGTTGGTGGTCTTTCCGTCTTCTACCGACTCCTCTCTGGCCTTGCCCCCCCCCCCAGCTCTCTCTGGGCTCTGTCCTGCAAATATTCCGACAGGTCGCACAAGATCTGCCTGCAACCCTCTTATGGTTAAACTGCCAAAATCAAGACTCTCTGCTCACCTTCACTCCTTCATTCCTCTTTTCTCCCACCTCTGGAACAAACTCCCTCACTCTCTTCAATCTCAGTCCACCCTCCAGGTCTTTAAAACAGCTGTTCACCACCATCTCTTATCTTCCCCCATCCAAAACCTTGATCTTTTCTACCCCCGCTAATTTCACCCCAATTCCACTTTTTTGAAATACCAACTTCTGTCCTGGAAGTCCTTGGTGTCATCGTGTTTTATACTTCTCCCACCCCCCCCCCCCTTCCCACGCCTCCTCCCCCCAAGCCCTCTCCCTCCCACACATCTCCCTCCCACACATCTCCCTGCTCTCAAATGTGTGCTCTCAAGTGTTTGTGTGCTTCCGCTTCTCTCCCCATCTTGTCCTCCGCTACCTCTTTTTATATATTTTGTTTGTCTGGTTGATTTGTTTGTGAAGTAAATGTCAGCTCTTTCACGAGCCTCGATTCAGTCTACAAAAAAAAATATATATATATATATACATATATGTGGTTGAGCGTTTTGTCAGTGTAGTCGAATTGGTTTCTGTAATCAATGACCTATTTGCTTGCACTCATGTTGAGGTATGAGTGCAAAAGCAAAAGCAGGTCCAAAATTACTTTCATATGTTATGTTGTTAATTTTTCTGCTGGAAGCAAATTTCCAATCGGAATAACTGAATGTCAAGAAAATGTGAACCAACTTCATGCAATCTGCATCCAACATAGCTTGTAAATTAAGATATGGATCTTGCAGTTTAGAATTCTAATTTTTCAAAAGGAAACCTCATTACATTGGTTGCTAAGCTTGTGATTGTGTTGTTACTCCATTGATAGCAATTTCCTTTCCAATGGTCGATGGGGGTCATGAATTGCAAGTTAATTGTTATTCATTTGTCCTCGGTTCAATCAATCATTGTGTGGCTTATGTTCAGTGGTAAATACAATTCATTCTTTCCATCACATTGTCCTCTTGGATGTCAGTCTTTCGCAATGCAATTCTGCAGCACAATTTCTGTTGGTTTTGACTTGATATCCAGCCTGTAAATGCATTGGTTATCAACACTCTGAAAGTGCATTTAATAGTTGTAACCAAGTTATGTCCAGTTGTTCCCATCATTTAAATTATTTAGCACTTGTAGGAGCTGGTAGTTAGATTAGTACACGATCATACAAAAAATAATTTGATTGTGCTGGTGGTTATGCGTTGATGAATGTGAGTGCCCGAGGTTACATTTTGTTGCTCATGCACAAAAGGCTAACCCCCGCTCTAGCAGGGAAAATGGCCTTAAAATGCCTGTTGTGTGTTGTTGCTCATGCACAAAAGGCTAACCCCCGCTCTAGCAGGGAAAATGGCCTTAAAATGCCTGTTGTGTGTTGCTCATGCACAAAAGGTACTTTGCAATTTCCTTTGGTGTGCTCATGTAGGCAGAGGCCATTGAGATGCAGGAGAAGCTGGTACAGCGGGAGATGGAGATTGAGCGTTTGAAGGATGAGCTTGTCAACAACATGAGTGATCAGGCTGAGACTGTGGAAAGAGGTGGGATTGCAAAGTCATCTTCGAGGCTCTCATGTATCGGTTGCTATTTGCACTTTGAATGTTGAAATTGCATGAGCTCTTGATACCTATTATGGCCAATGCTGGGTTTCTGCCGATATTGCTGTGCTTTTGGAGTGCACCTTGTGATCTTTCCATTTGCTGTGCATTGGTGCCATCTCACGGCACTGGATATAACTGCACGGGTTAGTAAGTGGTGAGCAGGATCTTCTTCCTGTGTCGCAAAATCTGAACAATCTCTCTGATTCCCATGCATTTGTAGCTGCGGTAAATCTGCAGTTTTATTTGTTGTTTGGTTTCTTTTCTTTCTTTTATTTGCTTGTCATTGTCATTTTGGGTTCACACAACAATGCTGCATTTTGTTGGATTTCTGACATGCAGAAGAGGTTATGAAAAGGAAGCTGAGAGAGAAATGTAAGAAAACTTGCTATGTTATTATTTGGAAACTCCTCGTTTAACCTCACCACTTGTTGTTGAGAAGCTTCTATGCATGCCCTTCTGTGCACTTGGAATGTTTTTGTGGTCACAGTGTGAAAGGTAGTTTGTAAATAAATGGTAACTAACTTTCTTAGCATGTGCCAATGGTCTGCTGCACTGTATGCTAATAGCGTGTTGCCTCGGCTGTGTATTTGGCTTTTCTCTTGCATCCACTGTGTAGTGCGACGCCGGTGTGACAGGAAGGAAGTGTTTGGAGTGGATGTGGATCGACCGATGAAAAAGCATTGCTATCACTTGCATAAAAGCAAAATAATCATGTTTAGGAAACAACATGTCTGACTTGGCAATATTTTGTAGCATGCTTTTCTCGGTCAACCTGATGCAATTTTGATACTAGCCAATGCACCAGAGGTTTATTTATTTTGAAGCTAGCTAATGTGTCCATGATTTGTCACTAATAACCCTGCAGATCAAGAAATCCTGCAGTTGAAAGAAGCAATGGAGTCTCTCATGGCAGAAAATGAAGACAAGGTATAACTGTGAATTTTTTTGAACTCTTCTTCATAAAGAGTGCCTATTTGGCCTTTGATAGTTGAATGTTTTATTAGCTCACCTGAAACGGAGTTCCGGGGAGCTTATGAGATGACGCGTCGTCCGTCCGTCCATCTATTCGTCAGTCCATCAATCCATAAACACTTGCAACTTCTTCTCCTAAACTGCTGATGGGATTGTGTCCAAACCTGGCTAAAATTATATTTGGTATGTTGTAACTCAAGTTTGTTCATGGAATTTAAAATAATCACGCTCAAAGTGATTCCAGGTTTAGCCCCCAAAATAAGTATTTCCTTTCTTCTCTGAAACTACACACACTAATTCGATGAAACTTGACCACAACCTTCATCACCCGTGATGTACCAAAGTTTGTTCACGGCATTAATAAAATTAGGGTGTAAGGCGGACTACGGGTGGGTTGCCCCCCAAAAAGATGTATTTGCTTTCTTCTCAGACATTACAAACACAATTTCGAAGAAACTTGACCACAACATTCATCACACGTGATGTACCAAAGTTTGTTCATGGCATTAGAAAATCGAGATCTACGGGGGGTGGGAGGGAATGCCCCACAAAATAGGGCATTCCCTCCCACAACAAAAATAGGTGTTTTTTTGTTTGTTTGCTCAACGTCTTATGATTACTTTAGTATGATTTAACATTCTGCCCTGTCTCCTAGCAACCATTGAAATTAGTTTAAAATACCATGTTACTGTTTACAATACCTTTATTTGGTGCAGAACAGGTATACTGCTTTATTCTACCAGGTGAGCGCCCATGGTTATTGCTCCTATTTTACTTCTTATAATTTATATTAAGCCTGTTCATATCTGTATTTTACTAAACATGTACACAGTCTGTTCATTGACCGTGTAAACGTTAAAATCTACCAAGTCGATAAACCTTAACTACAACGTGAATTTGTCTGCATCACTCCCTCCCGTACTTGCGCTATTTTCTAGTCTAAGCATTTGACAACTTTAGCCCAACTCTATCTATGTCTCGCCACCAATTAGTGGTGCTTTGCTATTTTGATAGCCCCCATTCTTTTTTTTCCTAAGGTATTTATTTTGCAGCTTTAACTGACTAATTAATCTGTTATGTGAAAGAGTAAAGAATAACTTTCTGAGAAAGAGTAGAGACGTATACATAAACTAGAACAATACGACTGTATATGCCTCCACATAGTCCCACAACGGGTAGATGCCATCACTCTGCATATGTATGGGTAGGGGATCACGTTTGTGATCTTCGTTTCGTTCGTTTCGGGATCTTCGTTTTTCTATCCAAGATGGCTGCCAAACCACGTGACCTATGACATCATCATTTTAAAACTATATGCAACAGTGCTGTTAGATAATATTTGTAAAATTTTGCATCGATAGAGTGAGCGGTTTCAGAGATATAATTATTTAATATTTTCCTTCAATCCAATATGGCTGCCAAACCACGTGACCTATGATGTCACAAATTTAATATTTCAATACAAATTGGTCATAGATCATGTACATGCAATTTCTGATTTTTAGGATAAAGAATTTTATTAAAACATTTTTGGCTGGTATACCACTTCACCTATGATGTCATCATTGTCATGCTTTTGATCCCCATTGGGAGTACTTAACAATGTGCCAAGTGTCAAATTTTTCCATTCAGCGGTTTCCGAGAAATAATTTTTTCATGATTTGTTTTTAATCCAAGATGGCTGCCATACCACGTGAGCTATGACGTCACAATTATCATAAAAGCATTCTGCATGGGTGTCACTCCTACCCTGAAAGTTTCGTCTCAATCGGACATATGGTTGCTGAGAAAAACGAGGTTTAGCCGGGATGGACGGACGGACGTACGGACGGATGGACGGACGGGCGGGCGGACAGACAGCCCGAAAACATAATGCCTCTGGCGAATTTGTCGACGGAGGCATAAAAATTAAAAACAAGAAAACTGGTCCATGCATGTCGAGAAATGGTTGGGGATATGTTTAAGTAACAAAATGGCCACCAGTCTGCCATGTTGGAACTGATCTCAAAATAGGATGACGTGCATATGTAACATGCCTCTTCTGTGTGCCAAGCTTGAATAAGATCTGTCAATGCATGTCCGAGAAATGTTTGAGGTCGTGGTCATTATTGGGGGGTATTTTTTACAACTAAAATGGCCGCCAGTCAGCCATTTTTGATCGCATCGTGAAACAAAATGATGTACATACGTATAACATCATGTATTGTGTTTGTGCCAAGTATGAAAAAAAGGGGTCCATACATCTCCGAGATATGGTTGCATGGACGCACACACCGACAGATGGATGGATGGATGGACGAATGAGACCCAATCCATAACCCCCCGTTTTGGACGAAGTGCAACGGGGACTAATGATGTCGTTTTTTTTTTAAGCGGCATAGCAGATGTGTGCTTATTATTGCTATTATTATTATTATTATTGTTATTGTTATTATTATTACTAGGGCATGCCCGTACTATATCTATATCTAAAATTATATCCCCCCCCCTCTATTTACATGAAATGGTTTGGTCCAAAGCGAACGGCTTGCGAGTACGGTGACAATCCCCCCCCTCTATTTACATGAAATGGTTTGGTCCATTCGCAAAGCCAAAGCGAACGGCAGTTACGAATCGCAGTTACGATGAATCGCAAAGTAGTTTTAATTAGTTTTAAAACATAGTTTAACGGCAACATAGTTTGCCGACGGGAAATAAATGAATACGCTCTCAAATGTGCCATCCGAGGCAGAGTCTGTTCGCCACGTTCGGCACACGTGATAGCTCGCTGCTCTCTGATTGGTTGAATCGTTTTTTGGACATAGCTCGGTAACTACTTCTGCGATTAATTTAAAACCTTGAAAAGGCACATCCTCGGGTCCCCAGCAATATACCTGGCAAGTTTCAAGTATATCGGACCAGTAGTTGTCGAGAAACAGCGGTCACAGACATACAAACATACAAACATACAAACAAACATACACACAGAGATTAGTGGAATTATAGATAGATTATTATACAGTGCTCATATTGCTGGAGCAGCATGCCGGATGGCTCTTTGTTTCATATTTCCTTCAGTCTCTATTTAAAAGGCATGCATTTTTTATTCAAGTCAAAGTAACTTAAAATCAACAACTATCAATGCAGCAGCCAATACATACAGTCACGTGAAAAAGTAAGTACACCCCATGCAACGTTTTGACTTTTTCAACATATTTCAACATACAGCTATTTGATCTTCATTTAAACAATATTGATAGATAAAGGTGATATAATTTTTAAAATATCATGAAACATTTACATTTTGTAGTCCATTGTATAATTTAAATAAACATAAATGCAAATTTCGCATGTGGAAAAAGTAAGTACACCCTTGGCTCTAATAGGTGGTATTGCCCCCTTTGGCAGAAACAACCTCAAGTAGGAGTTTCTTATAACTGTCTACCAGTCTCTGACATCGACTGGGAGAAACTTTTGCCCACTCCTCCATGCAGAATTATTTCAGCTGTGCGATGTTTGAGGGGTTTCTTGCATGCACAGCTCGTTTCAAATCCCCCCACAACATCTCGATGGGATTTAGATCCGGGCTTTGACTTGGTCATTCCAGAACCCTCCATTTCTTTCTTTTCAGCCATTCCTTGGTGGATTTACTGGTATGTTTACTATTGTTTAGGGTCATTGTAATGTTGCAAGGTCCACCTTCGGTTGAGCTTCAACTTCCCGACAGATGGCCTCACATTATCCTCTGGTACAATGAAGAAATCATAGTGGATTCTATGATGGTGAGCTGCCGAGGCCCTGATGCAGCAAAGCTGCCCCAACCCATAATATTTCCACCACCATGCTTTACAGTTGGTATCAGGTTCTTGTGGTCAAATGCTGTTTTTGGTTTTCCCCAAACATGTCTTCTGGTACTGTGGCCAAATAGCTCTACCTTTGACTCATCTGTCGAGAGCATATTGTTCCAGAAGTGCTGGTCTTAGCCTAGGTGTTCATTGGAAAACTTTAGTCTTGCCCTGATGTTCTTTCTGGACAGTAAAGGTTTCCTCCTGGCACACCTCCCATGTAGATAAAATATGTGCAGCCTCTTTCTAATGGTAGACTCGTGCATTTTGACATCAACAGTGGCAAGAGCTACCTGTAGGTCCCGTGATGACATTCTGGGGTTCTTAGAGACTTATTTTAGCATCTTGCGGTCTGCTCTTGGGCTGAACTTGCTGGGGCGGCCTGGCCTGAACAAGTTGGCAGTTGTTTGGAATCTTCTCCACTTGTAGATGATCTTCCGGACAGTCGAATGATTGATTTCAAATTGTTTGGAGATCTTTTTAAATCCCTTCCCAGACTCGTAGGGATCTATAACCTTCTTTCCGAAGGCCTCAGAGAGCTCTTTTGATCTAGGCATGGTGACGCCGCACACTTCAACAACAAAGAGGAAAGCAAACTAAATGTCTGAGGTTTAAATAAGACAGGTTCCTCCAAGATCCTCTCTAACGATGTTCTAATCATTTGCTCCTGAGCTGGTGCACCTGATTCTAATTTTAGGTATTTGAAGTAGTGATAAATGCAGGGGTGTACTTCCTTTTTCCACATGCGAAATTTGCATTCATGTTTATTTAAATTATACAATGGGTTACAAAATGTAAATGTTTCATGATATTTGTTGTATTATATCACCTTTATCTCTCAATATTGTTGAAATGAAGATCAAATAGCTGTATGTTGAAATATGTTGAAAAAGTCAAAACTTTACATGTGGTGTACTTACTTTTTCACGTGACTGTATCTGTGTAGGAAAAAACATCTATAAACATGGTGGAAATAAAAAATATATATTTGCACGTCCCACCACTTCACCCTGCCAGCACCGGAGGGAACTGATCTAATAGGCTGGTGACATCAACCCTACCTTGAACGGACGGATGGATGGAGATTGAATGTCGTGGCCGGCTCCTTTTATAGTACAGATTAGCAACGGAACTTGGACTCGTTTACAGATATTTGTTAACGTTTATAAGTTTTTCTGGGTCACGGGCTTAATTTCTCTCCAGTGTATCTTAAGTAATCATTTCACATTAATTTTGATGCTATGACTTGTAAACGCTTGTAACTGCTTGTCATTCCTTCAGGATAGAAAGATAGAGGAATTGCGGCAGTCCCTGACACGCTATCGGAAGGTGCAGGAAATGGTGATTTTGGCACAGGGAAGGGGTAAGTACTCACGTGATGATCTTTTTTCAGTTCATCCTCTTTTTTTCCCATATCTATCAGAATTTTTTCTCATCTTCTTCTTTTCTGCTTCTTCTTCTTCTTCTTCTTCTTGTTCTTCTTTTCGAACAACTCCTTTTCCTCTGGTGTGAACTTTGTCTCCTCATTTCATACCTTTGCAAGAGTTGCTTCTCATGTGATGAGGTTACAAACAGGTTTATTTTAATTAGAAGTCCGACATTCTTTTTTCAGTCACTCGCGTTCACAATGAACCTCGATTCACCAACCAGGTTTGTTTCATTCAGTTAGAACTTCGGGTAAGTGACAACCAGCAGCTCCAGAATTGCTTTCCTTTAATGAAATCCAATCTGAGCATGTTTGACTTTCAGAAAACCTCATGAACCATACATTTAGTATGCGTGACATTACCCTGCTCATGAGTCATAATGACACAAGCGCAAACACTAGAATCTGCCTACTCTTACAGAGTCCATTAAAAGCTGATAGATCTTTGGAAAAAATAGCAGCATGATGTCTACAAGATATCAAGGCAGAGAGTTTTCAAGCCATTCGCAAAATAATTGTCAAAATATTATCCCCTATGTTAAACTGAAATCCCCTTTTTTATATTTCCTTCTCCAACATAAAAAAACAAAAATTCTCTTTTGAAGTTACAACATGACAGCGACGTTCCTGGCCCAAGGCCATTTTTTAACCTTCTAAGCGCATGTGCTAGAAATGTCAGGGCTGTACTGTACCAATGCTCCAGTCATTTCATAAAGTGTCTATCCAGGGTAAATCCAGATGAGCCCAGACTGCAAGACAAAGGGTTAAATTTGTCGAAACAAAATTTGACATTACAATTTACCTCTCATTGGTCATGATATAATTTCTACTTCCTGTGTCCTTTTGCTGTGACTGGGCAATAATGAAAAGCTTTTTTTTCTGCAAACATATGAGTCACTCATGAATGCATTATTAGTCTAGTAGGAAGACTAGGTCCCCCTGCACCCCCCGGAGATATACTTCTAATCAGTGTTTCTAGATTGGAAAAAATGTGTAGAAAATGACTAGCTATGGCCCCAAGCTGAAAAAATGTCCCACATACCATTTTTATGCAAATTACTGCTGCAAATTTTATGCAAAATTATGCAAATTTTATGCAAATTTTTGATGAGGAGTAGAGTTGAGGGGTCTTTGAGGGCTTCATCGAGGTGCTCTCGGTTGCAAGACTGGGTCATTCTGAGAAGCACAGCAGGGTCAGAGATCATGATGTTCTCCTCCTCAGTGAATCTCTCCATCAACAGCCTCTCCATTGCCTCACACACTGTTTTGAGGCAAAAGAGGGACTTTGCGTAGGCCTTTCCACTGAGAACACCTTTGAGAGATCCACTTGTTACTAGTTGTGCCTCAAAGAGAATCTCTGCATATCCAGAACCACGCATCTTGTGTCCAGTGAGCATCCCGATGTAGTTCATGGATGTGTGGAAGGGTCCAATCGTTACTACATGACTAGCAAATTCATTTGGCCAGCGCCAGATGATGGGAAGGGCTTTCATGCAGACACCCAGATCAAATGTATTCAGGACCCATCTCTGACCCACCTCAGCAGTTGCTGCCTCGGAACGCTTCAGTAGCTCACGAACAACTGCGTTGTCTGTGATCGGTCTGTGCCTGGTGCCTGCATGGCATGGCAATGGCCTGCAGCCTGTGCCTGGGCTAGGGGGTTTCACCTCTGCAACTGGTTCTCCCCCACCCAGCAAATCAACAGTCGACTACTGCACGCCTATCCACCAACCGATCACAGACAACGCAGTTGTTCGTGAGCTACTGAAGCGTTCCGAGGCAGCAACTGCTGAGGTGGGTCAGAGATGGGTCCTGAATACATTTGATCTGGGTGTCTGCATGAAAGCCCTTCCCATCATCTGGCGCTGGCCAAATGAATTTGCTAGTCATGTAGTAACGATTGGACCCTTCCACACATCCATGAACTACATCGGGATGCTCACTGGACACAAGATGCGTGGTTCTGGATATGCAGAGATTCTCTTTGAGGCACAACTAGTAACAAGTGGATCTCTCAAAGGTGTTCTCAGTGGAAAGGCCTACGCAAAGTCCCTCTTTTGCCTCAAAACAGTGTGTGAGGCAATGGAGAGGCTGTTGATGGAGAGATTCACTGAGGAGGAGAACATCATGATCTCTGACCCTGCTGTGCTTCTCAGAATGACCCAGTCTTGCAACCGAGAGCACCTCGATGAAGCCCTCAAAGACCCCTCAACTCTACTCCTCATCAAAAATTTGCATAAAATTTGCATAATTTTGCATAAAATTTGCAGCAGTAATTTGCATAAAAATGGTATGTGGGACATTTTTTCAGCTTGGGGCCATAGCTAGTCATTTTCTACACATTTTTTCCAATCTAGAAACACTGATTAGAAGTATATCTCCGGGCGGTGCAGGGGGACCTAGTCTTCCTACTAGACTATATATAAAAGTGAGAGATCTCAACAGAGCACCGTAAGGCACGTACCACTATACCTAATGGGCAGTGTGCAATGGTCGCATGGATCGCACAAGCTTATCGGAACACCTGTCATGGACGGAAATATTTTGGACTTGGGTCCGCATCAGAAAAATGAAGTTTTTTTTTCTTTTTCTGAAGCTTGTGCAAAAAAACCCTCTTTGCTCAAGCCCTTAATAGTGGGGCGGCTTAGCCCAAATATTCAAAAGAATTGTGCATTTTGTGATACAAGCACCAAATTTGGCACAAATGTACATTAATATGTTGCGAACATTTTCAGATATTGGGCCACTTGAAATTCCGTAATTTTTTTTTTCAATTTTTTTCAAATTTCGTAATTTCAAATTTTTCGGGTGACACCGTCACAATTTCGGTCTTCGAGGCCGGCCGATAGGCAAAGTGTGACCGGAAGGGACGAGGTTCTCCTGACCACGTGGCCCTCGATCTGGGAAGCGAGAGGCGTTCCATTAGTGGACGCGCCCCTCACGCCCGACTTTTGGGCGGCCCCGGCAGGCCGTTTGTTTTGACGTTCCGTGACAGGCCCCGCACCCCCACCTCCGGGCCGACCGGAAGCTTGTGCTGAGTACATCATACCTGAACAACTCAGTGAGGCAGAACACAGCAGTGCACACCAGGGTGACCCCTTCAGTGCATAAACCAATTAACCTGTCCACTGCAGGGCATATAGAAATGAAGTTATTTTCTGCATATAATAATAATATAAGTTCAGTTCTATATAACAATTTCTGTTATCACCACTACCACTACAACTACCACTACTATAAGCTTTGTCTGGAATTTTGTGGACTAACAGACAAACAGACATACAGACAAGCTGGGATCAAAACATTACCTCCTTCCACCATTGAGTGTAGAGGTAAACATCATGGAAATTATATCATGCCCTAGATTTAATTCATGCTTACCCGTGTATTTGCTTCACTGGTTCACAAGGTCTTTTGCATACATGTAATTCAGACTCTCGTCTTCATTGCTGACCACACAATGTTCGCAACATATTAATGTACATTTGTGCCAAATTTGGTGCTTGTATCACAAAATGCACAATTCTTTTGAATATTTGGGCTAAGCCGCCCCACTATATCGGCCGGCCTCGAAGACCGAAATTGTGACGGTGTCACCCGAAAAATTTGAAATTACGAAATTTGAAAAAATTTGAAAAAAAAAATTACGGAATTTCAAGTGGCCCAATATCTGAAAATGTTCGCAACATATTAATGTACATTTGTGCCAAATTTGGTGCTTGTATCATAAAATGCACAACAGGTTTGCTATGCTGCTACACTATAAAGGCTCAGGGAGGACACCATCACAGAGCAAGCCGTTAAAATAGCAAAAACCTATACTGGCAATGAAAGGCTCTACTGACAAAAACCTATACTGGCAAGGAAGAAACAAAGGTAGTGAGTGCGAGTGTGCAATAAAACAGACTTGGTGCAGCTGCAAGAAAAGCTAATTGCATCGCATGCATTATTGAATTTTCTCACCTGCATTTCACAGGTGCTACCACTAATTCTTCCAAGCAGCCACTTTACTGTTATTCAGAGTGATTAAAAACAAACACTTACAAGCATCCAGCAGTGCAAACATTTCAATATGGATTGCACCTTCAATGGTCCATAACATCAGAAATTGTTACATAGCCTCAAAGATGATGAATGCATCAGCAGTACAATGTTGGACACACAGGAGACGCCATTTGACCCACCGATTCATTGCCCTGTCAAAGATGAATCGTATTCCCTTTTTCGCTTTCCCTCCAACTTCAAGGCGAGCTTTAAGTATGCTGTGAAATAAAACGGTCACAAAGCAACTGGAAAATCATTGATTTCTTTTAAAGTAGCAGGTCTTTAGTTCACAGCTGAATACCTTTCTCTCCAGAAAGTTATACGCCCTTTTTATTTGCTGAAATCTAGGTTTATGTAAGAGTTGGATGGTTTACTTTAACATTAATTGCCAGTGTCATGCATGCAATTGTTATATTTTTCTAATTATTTCTTCTTTATCAGTTTGTATATCGTTATCATTGCCAAGAGGCTTTGCCTCAGGGTCCTTTCTTAACGTTGTAAAATTGGTTTTTGTTTGGTGGCCATTTATTTATTACATGTGCAGAAAATTTGACTTTTTCACATGAAGCCCTCACCTTCTCCTTTCCCTCCCTCACACCACCTCATTCTCACGACCATAAACATCCAAATTCCCTCCCATTCCCTTGCCCTGCAAGCTTCACCCAAGAACCCTTCGCTATGCAGTCTTCACCCAAGAACCCTTCGCTATGCAGTCTTCACCCGTGAACCCCTCGCTATGCAGTGTTCACCTGTAACCCTTTGCTATGCATTCTTCACCCGTGACCCTTCGCTATGCAGTCTTCACCCATAACCCTTCGCTATGCAGTCTTCACCCGTAACCCTTCGCGATGCAGTGTTCACCCGTAACCCTTCACAATGCATTCTTCACCCGTGACCCTTCGCTATGCATTCTTCACCCGTAACCCTTCGCTATGCAGTCTTCACCCGTAACCCTTCACTATGCATTCTTCACCCGTAACCCTTCGCTATGCAGTCTTCACCCGTAACCCTTCACTATGCATTCTTCACCCGTAACCCTTCGCTATGCAGTCTTCACCCGTAACCCTTCACCATGCAGTCTTCACCGGTGATCCCTTCACTATGCAGTCTTCACCCATGAACCCTTCGCTGTGCAGTGTTCACCAGTGACCCTTCGCTATGCAGTGTTCACCCATAACCCTTCGCTATGCAGTCTTCACCCGTGACCAGGGGCGCTGTAAGGGGGGAAAAGTTAAGATGACTCCAAGGGCCCTGCACTGACAGGGGCCCTAAAAATTATTAGAACATTAAGTAAAAATGTGCGCGCGTGCTTCATGGTGGCCCATTGTGATATCTTTTCATGGGGCCCAAAATCCCTGGCGGCGCCCCTGCCCGTGACCCTTCGCTATGCAGTCTTCACCCGTGACCCTTCGCTCTGCTGTGTTCACCCATAACCCTTCGCTATGCAGTCTTCACCCGTGTCGCTTTGCTATGCAGTGTTCACCCGAAACCCTTCGCTATGCAGTCTTCACCCGTGAACCCTTTGCTATGCAGTCTTCACCCGTGACCCTTCGCTATGCAGTCTTCACCCATAGACACCTCACTATGCAGTCTTCACTCGTGACCCTTCGCTATGCAGTGTTCACCCATGAACCCTTCGCTATGCAGTGTTCACCCGTAACCCTTCGCTATGCAGTCTTCACCCATGAACCCTTTGCTATGCAGTCTTCACCCGTATCCCTTCGCTATGCAGTCTTAACCCGTAACCGTTCGCTATGCAGTGTTCTCTCATAACCCTTCGCTATGCAGTGTTCACCCGTGACCCTTCGCTATGCAGTTTTCCCCCGTGAACCCTTCACTATGCAGTCTTCACCCGTGACCCTTCGCTATGCAGTGTTCACCCGTAACCCTTCGCTATGCAGTCTTCACCCGTGACCCTTCGCTATGCAGTGTTCACCCGTAACCCTTCGCTCTGCAGTGTTCACCCGTAACCCTTCGCTATGCAGTCTTCACCTGTGAACCCTTCGCTATGCAGTGTTCACCCATAACCCTACGCTATGCAGTCTTCATCCGTGAACCCATCGCGATGCAGTCTTCACCCGTGACCCTTCGCTATGCAGTGTTCACCCATAACCCTTTGCTATGCAGTGTTCACCCGTAACCCTTCGCTATGCAGTCTTCACCCGTGACCCTTCGCTATGCAGTGTTCACCCATAACCCTTCGCTCTGCAGTGTTCACCCGTAACCCTTCGCTATGCAGTCTTCACCTGTGAACCCTTCGCTATGCAGTCTTCACCCGTGTCCCTTCGCTATGCAGTGTTCACCCGTAACCCTTCGCTATGCAGTCTTCACCCGTGAACCCTTCGCTATGCAGTTTTCACCCGTGACCCTTCGCTATGCAGACTTCACCCGTGACCCTTCGCTATGCAGTCTTCACCTGTGAACCCTTCGCTATGCAGTGTTCACCCGTAACCCTTCGCTATGCAGTCTTCATCCGTGAACCCATCGCTATGCAGTCTTCACCCGTGACCCTTCGCTATGCAGTGTTCACCCATAACCCTTCGCTCTGCAGTGTTCACCCGTAACCCTTCGCTATGCAGTCTTCACCCATGAACCCTTCGCTATGCAGTCTTCACCCGTGTCCCTTCGCTATGCAGTGTTCACCCGTAACCCTTCGCTATGCAGTCTTCACCCGTGAACCCTTTGCTATGCAGTCTTCACCCGTGACCCTTCGTTATGCAGTGTTTTCCCATAACCCTTCGCTATGCAGTGTTCACCCGTGACCCTTCGCTATGCAGTTTTCACCCGTGAACCCTTCACTATGCAGTCTTCACCCATGACCCTTCGCTATACAGTGTTCACCCGTAACCCTTCGCTATGCAGTCTTCACCCGTAACCTTTCGCTATACAGTCTTCACCCGTGAACCCTTCGCTATGCAGTGTTCACCCGTAACCCCATGCTATGCAGTCTTCATCCGGGAACCCATCGCTATGCAGTCTTCACCCGTGACCCTTCGCTATGCAGTGTTCACCCGTAACCTTTCGCTATGCAGTCTTCATCCGTGAACCCATCGCTATGCAGTCTTCACCCGTGACCCATCACCATGCAGTCTTCATCCGGGAACCCATCGCTATGCAGTGTTCACCCGTAACCTTTCGCTATGCAGTCTTCATCCGTGAACCCATCGCTATGCAGTCTTCACCCGTGACCCATCGCCATGCAGTCTTCATCCGGGAACCCATCGCCATGCAGTCTTCACCCGTGACCCTTCGCTATGCAGTCTTCACCCGTAACCCTTTGCTATGCAGTGTTCACCCGTGACCCTTCGCTATGCAGTCTTCACCCGTAACCCTTCTCTATGCAGTGTTCACCCGTAACCCTTCACTATGCATTCTTCACCCATGACCCTTTGCTATGCAGTCTTCACCCGTAACCTTTCACTATGCAGTCTTCACCGGTGACCCTTCACAATGCAGTGTTCACCCGTAACCCTTCGCTGTGCAGTCTTCACCCATAACCCTTCGCTATGCAGTCTTCACCGGTGATCCCTTCACTATGCAGTCTTCACCCGTGACCCTTCGCTATGCAGTGTTCACCCATGAACCCATCGCTGTGCAGTGTTCACCCGTGAACCCTTCGCTATGCAGTCTTCACCTGTGAACTCTTTGCTCTGCAGTCTTCACCCGTGACCCTTCGCTATGCAGTGTTCACCCGTAACCCTTCGCTATGCAGTCTTCATCTGTAAACCCCTCGCTAGGCAGGCTTCACCGGTAGACCCCTCACTATGCAGGATTCACCAGTAGACCCCTCACTAGGCAGGCTTCACCCATAGACCCCTCACTATGCAGTCTTCACCCGTAACCCTTCTCTATGCAGTGTTCACCCGTAACCCTTCACTATGCATTCTTCACCCGTGACCCTTTGCTATGCAGTCTTCACCCGTAACCCTTCGCTATGCAGTCTTCACCCGTAACCCTTCGCGATGCAGTCTTCACCCGTAACCCTTTGCTATGCAGTCTTCACCCGTAACCCTTCGCTATGCAGTCTTCACCCATAACCCTTCGCTATGCAGTCTTCACCCGTAACCCTTCGCTATGCAGTCTTCACCCGTAACCCTTCGCTGTGCAGTCTTCACCCGTAACCCTTCGCTATGCAGTCTTCACCCGTAACCCTTCGCTATGCAGTCTTCAGCCGTAACCCTTCGCTATGCAGTCTTCACCCGTAACACTTCGCTATGCTGTCTTCACCCGTAACCGTTCACTATGCAGTCTTCACCCGTAACACTTCGCTATGCTGTCTTCACCCGTAACACTTCGCTATGCTGTCTTCACCCGTAACCGTTCACTATGCAGTCTTCACCCGTAACGCTTCGCTATGCTGTCTTCACCCGTAACACTTCGCTATGCAGTCTTCACCCGTAACCCTTCGCTATGCTGTCTTCACCCGTAACACTTCGCTATGCTGTCTTCACCCGTAACCGTTCACTATGCAGTCTTCACCCGTAACGCTTCGCTATGCTGTCTTCACCCGTAACACTTCGCTATGCAGTCTTCACCCGTAACCCTTCGCTATGCTGTCTTCACCCGTAACACTTCGCTATGCTGTCTTCACCCGTAACCCTTCGCTATGCTGTCTTCACCCGTAACCGTTCACTATGCAGTCTTCACCCGTAACGCTTCGCTATGCTGTCTTCACCCGTAACACTTCGCTATGCAGTCTTCACCCGTAACCGTTCCCTATGCAGTCTTCACCCGTAACACTTCGCTATGCTGTCTTCACCCGTAACCCTTCGCTATGCTGTCTTCACCCGTAACCGTTCACTATGCAGTCTTCACCCGTAACGCTTCGCTATGCTGTCTTCACCCGTAACACTTCGCTATGCAGTCTTCACCCGTAACCCTTCGCTATGCTGTCTTCACCCGTAACACTTCGCTATGCTGTCTTCACCCGTAACCGTTCACTATGCAGTCTTCACCCGTAACGCTTCGCTATGCTGTCTTCACCCGTAACACTTCGCTATGCAGTCTTCACCCGTAACCCTTCGCTCTGCAGTCTTCAGCCGTAACCCTTCGCTATGCAGTCTTCACCCGTAACCGTTCACTATGCAGTCTTCACCCGTAACACTTCGCTATGCAGTCTTCACCCGTAACACTTCGCTATGCTGTCTTCACCCGTAACCGTTCACTATGCAGTCTTCACCCGTAACGCTTCGCTATGCTGTCTTCACCCGTAACACTTCGCTATGCAGTCTTCACCCGTAACCCTTCGCTATGCAGTCTTCAGCCGTAACCCTTCGCTATGCAGTCTTCACCCGTAACCGTTCACTATGCAGTCTTCACCCGTAACACTTCGCTATGCTGTCTTCACCCGTAACACTTCGCTATGCTGTCTTCACCCGTAACCCTTCGCTATGCTGTCTTCTCCCGTAACCCTTCGCTATGCTGTCTTCACCCGTAACCCTTCGCTATGCAGTCTTCATCCGTAATCCTTCGCTTATGCAGTCTTCACCCGTAACACTTCGCTATGCTGTCTTCACCCGTAACACTTCGCTATGCTGTCTTCACCCGTAACCCTTCGCTATGCAGTCTTCACCCGTAACCCTTCGCTATGCTGTCTTCTCCCGTAACCCCTCACCATGCAGGCTTCACCCATAGACCCCGCACTATGCAGTCTTCACCCGTAACCCTTCGCTATGCAGTCTTCACCCGTAACCCTTCGCTATGCAGTCTTAACCCATAACCCTTCACTATGCTGTCTTCACCCGTAACCCTTCGCTATGCAGTCTTCATCCGTAATCCTTCGCTTATGCAGTCTTAACCCGTAACCCTTCGCTATGCAGTCTTAACCCATAACCCTTCGCTATGCAGTCTTCACCCGTAACCCTTCGCTATGCAGTCTTCACCCGTAACCCTTCGCTATGCAGTCTTCACCCGTAACCCTTCGCTATGCAGTCTTCACCCGTAACCCTTCGCTATGCAGTCTTAACCCATAACCCTTCGCTATGCAGTCTTCACCCGTAACCCTTCGCTATGCAGTCTTAACCCATAACCCTTCGCTATGCAGTCTTCACCCGTAACCCTTCGCTATGCAGTCTTCATCCGTAATCCTTCGCTTATGCAGTCTTCACCCGTAACCCTTCGCTATGCTGTCTTCACCCGTAACCGTTCACTATGCAGTCTTCACCCGTAACGCTTCGCTATGCTGTCTTCACCCGTAACACTTCGCTATGCAGTCTTCACCCGTAACCCTTCGCTATGCTGTCTTCACCCGTAACACTTCGCTATGCTGTCTTCACCCGTAACCGTTCACTATGCAGTCTTCACCCGTAACGCTTCGCTATGCTGTCTTCACCCGTAACACTTCGCTATGCAGTCTTCACCCGTAACCCTTCGCTATGCTGTCTTCACCCGTAACACTTCGCTATGCTGTCTTCACCCGTAACCCTTCGCTATGCTGTCTTCACCCGTAACCGTTCACTATGCAGTCTTCACCCGTAACGCTTCGCTATGCTGTCTTCACCCGTAACACTTCGCTATGCAGTCTTCACCCGTAACCGTTCACTATGCAGTCTTCACCCGTAACACTTCGCTATGCTGTCTTCACCCGTAACCCTTCGCTATGCTGTCTTCACCCGTAACCGTTCACTATGCAGTCTTCACCCGTAACGCTTCGCTATGCTGTCTTCACCCGTAACACTTCGCTATGCAGTCTTCACCCGTAACCCTTCGCTATGCTGTCTTCACCCGTAACACTTCGCTATGCTGTCTTCACCCGTAACCGTTCACTATGCAGTCTTCACCCGTAACGCTTCGCTATGCTGTCTTCACCCGTAACACTTCGCTATGCAGTCTTCACCCGTAACCCTTCGCTCTGCAGTCTTCAGCCGTAACCCTTCGCTATGCAGTCTTCACCCGTAACCGTTCACTATGCAGTCTTCACCCGTAACACTTCGCTATGCAGTCTTCACCCGTAACACTTCGCTATGCTGTCTTCACCCGTAACCGTTCACTATGCAGTCTTCACCCGTAACGCTTCGCTATGCTGTCTTCACCCGTAACACTTCGCTATGCAGTCTTCACCCGTAACCCTTCGCTATGCAGTCTTCAGCCGTAACCCTTCGCTATGCAGTCTTCACCCGTAACCGTTCACTATGCAGTCTTCACCCGTAACACTTCGCTATGCTGTCTTCACCCGTAACACTTCGCTATGCTGTCTTCACCCGTAACCCTTCGCTATGCTGTCTTCTCCCGTAACCCTTCGCTATGCTGTCTTCACCCGTAACCCTTCGCTATGCAGTCTTCATCCGTAATCCTTCGCTTATGCAGTCTTCACCCGTAACACTTCGCTATGCTGTCTTCACCCGTAACACTTCGCTATGCTGTCTTCACCCGTAACCCTTCGCTATGCAGTCTTCACCCGTAACCCTTCGCTATGCTGTCTTCTCCCGTAACCCCTCACCATGCAGGCTTCACCCATAGACCCCGCACTATGCAGTCTTCACCCGTAACCCTTCGCTATGCAGTCTTCACCCGTAACCCTTCGCTATGCAGTCTTAACCCATAACCCTTCGCTATGCTGTCTTCACCCGTAACCCTTCGCTATGCAGTCTTCATCCGTAATCCTTCGCTTATGCAGTCTTAACCCGTAACCCTTCGCTATGCAGTCTTAACCCATAACCCTTCGCTATGCAGTCTTCACCCGTAACCCTTCGCTATGCAGTCTTCACCCGTAACCCTTCGCTATGCAGTCTTCACCCGTAACCCTTCGCTATGCAGTCTTCACCCGTAACCCTTCGCTATGCAGTCTTAACCCATAACCCTTCGCTATGCAGTCTTCACCCGTAACCCTTCGCTATGCAGTCTTCATCCGTAATCCTTCGCTTATGCAGTCTTCACCCGTAACCCTTCGCTATGCAGTCTTAACCCATAACCATTCTCTATGCAGTCTTCACCCGTAACCCTTCGCTATGCAGTCTTCACCCGTAACCCTTCGCTATGCAGTCTTCACCCGTAACCCTTCGCTATGCAGTCTTCACCCGTAACCCTTCGCTATGCAGTCTTCACCCGTAACCCTTCGCTATGCTGTCTTCACCCGTAACCCTTCGCTAAGCAGTCTTCACCCGTAACCCTTCGCTATGCAGTCTTCACCCGTGACCCTTCGCTATGCAGTCTTCACCCGTAACCCTTCGCTATGCTGTCTTCACCCGTAACCCTTCGCTATGCAGTCTTCACCCGTAACCCTTCGCTATGCAGTCTTCACCCGTAACCCTTCGCTATGCAGTCTTCACCCGTAACCCTTCGCTATGCAGTCTTCACCCGTAACCCTTCGCTATGCTGTCTTCACCCGTAACCCTTCGCTATGCAGTCTTCACCCGTAACCCTTCGCTATGCAGTCTTCACCCGTGACCCTTCGCTATGCAGGCTTCATCTCTAATCCCCTCACTATGCAGGCTTCACCAGTAGACCCCTCACTAGGCAGGCCATTTAATGAATGGTCATTATAAATTGTTCACATTGTATGAGGTAATATACAGGGTGCATCATTATTTGGTATATAGTTGTAATTTATTCGGTTTCTTTATCTATTAGTAAGTAATTGGTCCAAATCAGTAAACATTTTTCTGACCACCTGTCCAACTTTAACGGACTGTGCCTCGTAGATCTGCATCCCCTATGGATCGCAGGGTATTTGCAGTCACATCAGGACTGCATGACGCACTTTAACACAAATTTCCAGTGTAATACATGCAATGACTGCCACTGGCGTCGAGTAATTATTGTACTTTGTGTGTCTTCATCAGAATAGACCTTGAATTGTAAGGTGAAGCTATTATTTTCTTTCAATATTCCTACAACTACAAGAGAATATTTGTTCATCCCAAATTCAGAAGGCTTAACTTGACTGGACTTTCCAAGACCCTGTACCAATGTCTCAACTACAAGTTCCTGCAAATCATGCGTATTTGTAGTTTGTAGGCGTTCACACAATGGAGCATCCACCACAATGCGCATCTCTTCAAACTCGTTGTGAAGTTGGCAAATTGATAGATGTAAAGAGTGAGTTTTTGCTTTGGCTGAAGATTTGGAGGATTATTCCTCGAATACGTTGGGTTCTCTTTTTGTTACTCAAATGGCACATAATTATTTATTCCTTTTTGCTCCTATGATGCATTATTATTTTGTATGGTTTTTAATATAGCATTTTTATTTTTGCTGTTTGCTGTAACTGAGTTGTTAATTTTTGTCATACTACATTCTTTAGGTGGTCGGTACACTTTCTGTGTCGGGATGACCCAGACACGCCATTGGTTTAATACAACAAAAATCCTCAAAAAAACAACCAAGATACAAACATATAAACCTATAAAGTACCTACCAGTACCAGTTGTCTGTGGAGGATTTCACATCGAACAACATTCATTAAACTTTTGGGCAGCATCGTTAAAATTCATAATTCACCAACCCCAAATCGCCATTTTGTCATTCTTCTTTTTCCTCTTTTTCTCTTTTCTTTAGCAGGCCGAACTCAAAATTGGCTTAAGCTCTGGACTTCTTTTAAACACAAATCTACTGCAAAATATATTGGGAAGGTCCTGACTACTCAATTTTTATAACTTGAAAGGATTCCACAAAAAGTAAGTGAAACTTTATATCTGTGCATAGTAATCGGAAGGGAAATGAGAGTGGACGGGCCCACGCCTGCCAATCAGGATTGTGGGGGCAAGGCCATGGCAACATATCCCAATCACACCAACACTGGTGTGGTTAGTGCTGTAATATTAAGTATGGTGTACTCCTTAATGTCTAATAACCTTCACAATAACTGCTTGCTAATCATCAAGGACATGGGAAACTTGCTCAATGATCACTTCAGCTATATTTACTACGGAGGATCTATCCAGCTCCCCTTCTTCCAGGAAACCCAGTATGCCAGACATACACACCATTGCTATGTCAGCCACGGGAGTGGAAAACCTTCTCCACGACCTTAAGCCAAACAAAGCTCCTGGTCCAGACAAAATCCCTGCACAGATTTCCCATGTTTTAGTGAAGATCTTTCAGAAGTCCCTTTCCTCGGGAAGTCTTCCAGTTGACTGGCTTAATGGTGACGTCATACCGATTCTGAAAAAAGGGGACAGGTGCGATCCGGCAAATTACTGTCCTATTCCACTACCTCTTTTACAAGCAAAATACTCGAACACGTCATTGGTCAACATATTATGACCTATTTAGAGACTCATAAAATCCTGTTTATTAACCAACAGGGCTTTAGGAAAAATACAATAATGATAACTAGTTGTTGTGGTTGAATAGACCACCAGCACGGAGATAGCCAATTGATTTCACCAGAGCGACCCAGAGATCCCTCACATCCAAGATGTTGTGCGCAGTCTTCCATTATATGTTTTATTGTGTGTGGAGCGGCCTGGCAGTGTTTGCTGGTGTTGTCAGTGTTGTCGTCGAGTCTATGTTTGTCGAGGAATGTTGTCGGTGATATGCACATTTAAGGCGTGAAAGGTGAACACGAATCAGACGTGGGAGTCATTACCCTGTGTCATCGATGGGGGGGGGGGGGGGGGGGGGTTTGTGCCTAATATACTGTTTGGGCCCAGTTTGTTTATTGTGTTAACTAGCAACGGTACCCGCCCTACGGGCAGGGCTTCAATTGGGAGGCCCAAATGAAATGGCAAAATATCAGAAATTAAAGGCTTTTTTATTTTAAACGATTTATATAAACATCCGTTGAATCATATCACACGCAAATCATCAAAATCTAAACAGTATTTGTAGAATTTCAATAAAAGCCACATCACTGTTCATATCGATAAATATTATTCCATCGTGTTTGGAAAAATTGGAAATTGGGAAAAAAATTGGAAAAACAATATAGCCTATTTTACTCCAGGAGGTCCCAGGATTACCGACCCAAAATGTCGTTGCGATCGCTTCAGCCGTTTTTGCGGTACCTGGGAACGGACAGACGGATGGACATTTGGTGAATTATAGTAAGATGGTGATGCTGGTGTGGATGCAGGGTCGGCCATGGCGACATGTGCCGGCTGTTGGAGTTTTTTTGTTTTGTTTTTTTTGTATACAGAATTGAGGCTCGTGAAAGAGCTAACATTTATCACACAAACAAATCAAACAGACAAACAAAATATATGAAAAGAGGGAGCGGTAGACAAGATGGGGAGAGAAGGGGAAGCACACAAACACAACATTTGAGAGCAGGGACATCGGGAGATGTGTGGGAGGGAGAGGGCTTGGGGGGAGGAGGTGTGGGAAGGGGGGGGGGGGTGGGAGAAGTATAAAACACAAGGACTTCCAGGAAAGAAGTTGGTATTTCAAAAAAGTGGATTTGGGGTGAAATTAGCGGGGGTAGAAAAGATCAAGGTTTTGGATGGGGGAAGATAAGAGATGGTGGTGAACAGCTGTTTTAAAGACCTGGAGGGAGGAGTGGGATTGAAGAGAGTGAGGGAGTTTGTTCCAGAGGCGGGAGAAAAGAAGAATGAAGGAGTGAAGGTGAGCAGAGAGTCTTGATTTTGGCAGTTTAACCATAAGAGGGTTGCAGGCAGATCTTGTGTGACCTGTAGGAATATTTGGGGGACAGAGCCCAGAGAGAGCTGGGGGGGGGGGGGGGGAAGGCCAGAGAGGAGTCGGTAGAAGACGGAAAGACCACCAACCTGCCTGTGGTGAGTGAGTGAAAGGCCCTTGGAGTTAGCTTCATCGCGGGAGATTCCAATGATTCTGAACGCTTTGGTTTCAACAGCGTGAAGACGAGCTAGGTGTGAGGCAGGAGCACCAGCCCAGAGGGGAGAGCAGTATTCCATTGAGCTGCGGATGAAAGCCTTGTATGTGGTGAGGAGCTCAGGTGTGCCAAGGAAGGACTTCGCACGACGGAGGATGCCCAGTCGGCGACTGGCTTTGGAGGCCAGATTTGAAATGTGGTTTTCCCAGGAAAGATCATGGCAGATAGTGAGACCCAAAAGCTTGAGTGACAGAACTTTTTGGAGAGGATTATTCAGAAAGTGGATGGGAGGGTTGTCCAGTCGGTCTTTTCGGAGAGTCATCGTAAGAGTGTGAGATTTGTCAGGATTGAAAGACATGTTCCACTTGTTTGACCAGTCTGTGATTTTGTCCAGGTCTGCAGAGAGTGAGGAGGCTGCAGACTGCCGATCTGAGGGATGAGGAATGGAGCAACAAAGAGTAAAGTCATCAGCAAAGAGATAGAGAGGATTTTCAAGAGAGTCAGAGAGATCATTGATGAAGACCAGAAAAAGCACAGGGCCCAGAACACTGCCTTGGGGAACTCCAGCCTGAACAGGAAGAGGAGATGAGAGAAACCCATTCAGGGCCACACATTGACTTCGACTGGAGAGGACGTCCGCCAGCCATGCGTGGAGATTTCCATGGATACCAAAGGAGGAGAGTTTGGTGAGCAGAGCGGGGTGCCAGACCGTATCGAACCTGGGAGAGATACCAAGGAATCGGAGACATCATGAAGGAGGAAAGTTTCTGTTTAGCAGATCACGTCTGGTTTGTCAGAAGCAACCTGTATGGAGAGATCAGTCAAGTTTGAGCGAAGGCCCCGGATGTTTGAGGTCCATACCGTTAATAAAGAGGAAGGGGGAGCATCGGATACAGAACGGGGGGGGGGGGGGAGGTAGGGTAAGATGTGGAAGAGGAGGAAGTGGTAGGGAGAGCTGTTGAAGGTGTGTCAGAGATTTCAGAATAGCTTGGAGAAAGGGACGGATGGGGCGGACAAAAGGTTTGATGGTGATTGGGTGAGGCGCAGTGAGGTGTTATTTGAGGAGGGGGAAGAGTGAGGCAGAAGGTTTGGGGAGATGAAGGTGAAAGTTGGAAGGGGGAAGAAGCAGGGAGGACACTTTGAGGAGGAGGGGTGAGAGGGGAGTCTAGGAGGGGAGGAGCGAGGGAGAGTCTCAGAGGGGAGAGGTGTGGGGGGAGTTTAGGAGGGAAGGGGCTAGGGGGGAGATTTGAAAGGGATGGATGATGGGAAGGATTTGGAGGGGAGGTGGAGGAATGTTACAAAGGTTGTCATTGTAGTGTATTTGTGGTGTAGTTTTAATGTGTCTCGGGGCCTGTGGGTGGTTGTACATGTGGCATGGGTAATTAGGGTTGGCATTTGCCATTGAAAGGAACTGTGCACCTCTCATGTCTAAGTGGTCTTTGATTTTTAGCAATTTTACTTCTGTGTGTAGGTGCTTGATGGTTGTTGTTAATGTGCCACCTGTAATGATGCGAAGGGCTTTGTTGTCCCCCGTCGCACAGCGGAACGAAAGGGGGACTATGGTTTTCCCCTCCGTCCGTGTGTGCGTCTGTGCGTCTGTGCGTCCGTGCGTGCGTAAGCGAAGGACCGAATTCTAATTTGGTGTGTCGGTGCAACTAGGCATATGGAAGAACCCTATTGAAAATTAGTTCGCCACGTCAAAATCCAAGATGGCCACCACCATGTATGTCGAAACCTTGTGAGCGGAATATCTTGAAAAATAAATGAACTACTAACATCTAATCTGGTGTGTCGGTGCAACTAGGCATAAGGAAGAACGCTATTGAAAATTGGGTCGCCACGTCAAAATCCAAGATGGCCGCCACCATATACTGTACATGTCTGAACCTTGTGAGTGAAATATCTTGAAAAATAATGGAACTACTAACTTCTAATCTGGTGTGTGGGTGTATCTACACATAAGGAAGAACGCTATTGAAAATTGGGTTGCCACGTCAAAATCCAAGATAGCCGCCGCCATGTATGTCTGAAACTTGTGAGCGGAATATCTTGGAAAAATAAGCGAAGTACCAACGTCTAATCTGGTGTGTGGGTGTATCTAGGCATGAGGAAGAACGCTATTGAAAATTGGGTCGCCACATCAAAACCCAAGATGGCCGCCACCATATATATGTCTGAACCTTGTGAGCACAATATCTTGAAAAATAAACGAACTACTAACTTCGAATCTGGTGTGTGGGTGTATCTACGCATAAGGAAAACGCTATTTAAAATTGGGTCGCCACGTCAAAATCCAAGATGGCCGCCTTGCGTCGTCCACTTTGTCAACTCACATCACTTCACTGACGGGGGACCAAGGCGTAACGCTTGTTGTCCCCCGTCACACAGCGTAGCGAAAGGGGGACTATGGCTTTCCCCTCCGTCCGTGTGTCCGTCCGTCCGTGCGTGCGTGCGTGTGTGCGTGCGAGCGTGCGTGTTTGCGTGCGTGCGTAAGCGAAGGGCCGCATTCAAATTTGGTGTGTGGGTGCAACCAACGTCAACATCCAAGATGGCCGCCGCCATGTATGTCTGATGCCATGTATGACTGAACCTTGTGAGATGAATATCTTGAAAAATAAGCGAAGTACCAACTTCTATTCTGGTGGGTGGGTGTATCTAGGCATAAGGAAGAACGCTATTGAAAATTGGGTCGCCACGTCAAAATCTAAGATGGCCGCCGCCATGTATGTCTGAACATTGTGAGATGAATATCTTGAAAAATAAGTGAAGTATCAACTTCTAATCTGGTGTGTGGGTGTATCTCGGCATAAGGAAGAACGCTATTGAAAATTGCGTCGCCACGTCAAAATACAAGATGGCCGCCACCATATATATGTCTGAACCTTGTGAGCGAAATATCTTGAAAAATAAGCGAAGTACCAACTTCTAATCTGGCGTGTGGGTGTATCTCGGCACAAGGAAGGACGCTGTTTAAAATTGGGCCGCCACGTCAAAATCCAAGATGGCCGCCGCCATGTATGTCTGAACCTTGTGAGATGAATATCTTGAAAAATAAGCGAAGTACCAACTTCTAATTTGGTGTGTGGGTGTATCTCGGCATAAGGAAGAACGCTATTGTAAATTGGGTCGCCACGTCAAAATCCAAGATGGCCGCCACCATATATATGTTTGAACTTTGTGAGTGAAATATCTTGAAAAATAAGCAAAGTACCAACTTCTAATCTGGTGTTTGGGTGTATCTAGGCATAAGGAAGAACGCCATTGAAAATTGGGTCGCCACGTCAAAATCCAAGATGGCCGCCTCCATGTATGTCTGAACCTTGTGAGCGAAATATCATATCATAGCATGTTTTCTGCGTCTTCCACTTTGTCAACTCACATCACTTCACCGACGGGGAACCTAGGCGTAACGCTTGTTTTATATGGTCTGCAGGGTGTTGAGATGTGTGTTTGATAGGCTGGAGGCCGAATATGAGCTGCCATAATTGGTGGCTGATCTGATGTACTGTTTGTATCTTCGTGATGCTGTTTCTTTGTGGTGTCCGAAGTCAGTGCCTGTGAGTGCCCTAAGTGTGCTCAGCCTGGGTGTGCATTTTTACTCCCGCCAGGGAGTAATGCATTCGAACGTGTCCATCCGTGTGTGTGCATATGTGTGTTCGTGTGTTTGTGAACAACAGCAACAACACAACATGCATTTATAGGCCATTTTCCCTGCTAGAGCAGGGGTTAGCCTTGCGGTCCCCATGACAATCTTCTCCATATTGCCCTATTTTCTGCATCTCTCCTTGTTAACCCCCTTGCCCGCATTTCTTCTTCCACCATCTTTAGCCAAGTCTTTCTCGGTCTTCCCCGTCCTCTACTTCCTTCTACATTCATTTCCATCACTCTTCTCAACCAGTCACTTTCATCCTTCCTCAACACATGACCAAACCATCTCAACCTGTTCCTCTTCACAGCATCAATCACAGGCTCTATTCCCATCATCTTTCGCAACTCATCATTTGTCTTCCTCTCTCTCAACGATACTCCGCACATCCACCGAACCATTCGCATTTCCACCCTTTTCAGCCTTCGTTGCTGCTCTACATTCATGACCCATGTCTCGCTCCCATAAATCATAACACTTCTCACACATGCAGCATACACCTTTCCCTTCAGCTTCAACGACACTCCCCTCCTCATCAGCACTCCACTCAGTTCCCGAAACTTCTTCCATGCACATCTCACTCTAGCCACCGTTGCCCTGTCTGATCCACCTTCTCCATTCAGCATGTCTCCGAGGTAGCAAAATGTTTTCACACCTTCCAGCTTCACGCCGTCTCCAAGATCCAACTCAACATTTCCGCCATCTGCAGCTCCCTCTGTGCACACCTTTCATTTGAATGTAGCTGCCACACTGGTTAATGACCCACTCAGACCACTACATTTTTGATGAACCCACTCAGCGCACATTGTACATTGAATGGAGTTCACTCCGACACCATTCCTGCACACAGCACATGGCCACTTCCCAGTTCTTTCCACCTCACCACATGCTTACCACTTGCTATCACCTTCGTCTTTCCTATATTCACCTTCAGACCTTTTGTCTCCATACATTCCTTCCACTTGTTCATCTTTTCCTTCAGTCCATCCATACTTTCCGCAATCAACACCAGATTATCTGCATACAACAACTCCCACAGTAAACCCTCCTTTACGTGCTGAGCCAGCACCTCCATCACAGCTACAAATAGTAGTGGACTTAGTACCGACCCCTGATGCACTCCCACCTTCACCTCAAACTCACCACTGTTCCCGTCCTTCGTCCGTACAGCTGTGCGCGCTCTTTTGTACATTGCATTCACTACTCTGATCAACCATTCCTCCACTCCTAACTTCCTCACTGTCCATGTCAATACTTCGTGTGGAACCCTATTGAATGCTTTCTCCAGATCAACAAACCCAAGAAACAACTTCCTCCTCTTCTCCATGTACTTCTCCTGCAAATGCCTCACAATAAAGAGCGTGTCTGTCGTGCCTCTTCCTGGCATAAATCCAAACTGCATTTCGTCGATCTTCACCTTCTTCCTTATCCTCCTCTCCAACACCCTTTCCAATACCTTCATTCCATGCTCCAATAACTTTATCGCTAGGTACGAGCCGCACTCCAGAGGGTCACCTTTCCCCTTGTATAGAGGGACGAGGGTACTCAGTTCCCAAACCACTGGAATGCGGCCTTCTTTCACCACCAGATTACAGATCTCTGTAAACATTTGTGAACAAGATATCTGGAAAAGTTCTGAACGGATTTGGATGAAAGTTGGTGGAATGATTACCTTTGGATGAGGAAGAATTGATTAGTTTTTGGTGAAGCTCCGGATATTATTCCGGATCCAGGAATTTTTTGGGGAATTTTTTGGTGAATTTTTTTTCTGTTTTCCTTTAAAAACCATTTTCTCTGCAATAATTGGACCGATTGAGAGCAAATTTTCACCATCGGAGGGACTCGGTCTGTAGAATATTTTAATGGTAATTATGACGTCACAGGTCACGTGGTTCGGCCGCCATATTGTTTTGAGTGAAAAACACAAATCCAATTTTCTCCAAAACACCTGAACAGATCGAGGCCATACTTTGCAGGCAGAATCGCATACCCATGATGACCAAAAAAGTCAGCGAGCATGACGTCCTGCATCACATGGTTTCCGAATTATGACGTTTTTAAGCACAAACCTTTAAAACCTAGCTCCTCCCTCATTTGTGATCCAATCGAGGGGAAACTTCACAGATCTGTTCAGCATATCAGTCCACTAAAATGTCCTTTTGGAATTTGCGATAGGTCATTTGCGATAATTTGCGAATTTGCGATAGGGCACAATTTGCGATAGGTAAAATTTGCGATATTATTCTGGATCCAGGAATATTTTTGGGGAATTTTTTTTTCTGTTTTACTGCATTAAAGCTTTTATTCTTATTCTTAAATGATGTTTTTCTCCTCCAATTCCGAGATATATCAAAATAAATTCTCTGACAGTTTGGGCCTACTTTCATTTTCATTTATTGTTTTGGGGAGAGGGGATGTTAAACAAAACGTATTATTCCAACTTGACCCACGGCGGGAGTATGCGCTCGACTGACTGGCGTTCTAGTTTTAATTTTTTTTTTTTAAGTTTGTGATGTGATCTGCGAATGACATGGACGTGTTAAAAGTGACGCCAAGTATTTTTCTTTGGTTTATGTTTGGAATAGGGATGTTGTTCAGTGTGATGTGCGGTGCAACACTATGTTCTTGGTGTAATTTGTCAGAAGAGTAACTGCTGATTTTTAGGGGGCTACTTATTGTCTGTTGATGGTGAGCCAGGTTTGTAGGGTGTGGAGGAAGGGTTGAAGTTGTGCTGTGGTGGTGTTGATGTTGCAATGTGTCGAGCCTAGAGGTGATGGTTATATCGTCCACATATGAGGCCAATTGTGTGTTCTCGGGTGGTTGTGGAATGTCGTGCATGAACAGATTAAAGAGTGTGGGGGAGATACCCAGTTAGTCACCCTGGTAAATGATTTTGCTAAATCGATTGATAAATGTGGACAAACCGATATCATCTTCCTTGACTTTATTAAGGCATTCAACACAGTTTCTCACCAATGTTTACTTACAAAACTTCATAACTGTCATTAGAAGCAACATTTTGGCCTGGATCAACTGTTTTCTTACCAACCATCACCAGTGTGTACTCCTGAACGGTGTTACTTTGAATCCCATTGTCGTATCTTTGAATCCCAAACATAATCCCACATCTGAAACCTACCCTTACTCGTAGCACCCAAAGTTTGTCCATATTCCTACGTAACACCAAGCTTTAAAAAAGACAATCATATATATTTTTTCTTTACCCATGTACAATTCGTGAATGGAACATCCTCCCTAAAAATGCAAGAATACCCCAAACCTACAAACTTTTAAAATGATTTTAGACAGTCGGAATGTGGTAATGTTGGTCAATCAAGCTCATTGTACAAATTTGATTACTTCTGCTCCTTCGTCATCCTGCTCTCCCCCTTTCCTCCCCCCTCTACCACTGTACATAAGTAGGCCCATCGTTTGGACATTTGTACAGTATAGATACAGATACAGAAGTGTTTTTATAAACCATTAGCTATAATGGAACCAGCCAGTTTGCGAGCTAACACGTGCTATAATTCTGCGTGGTACTAAATGTGAGGATGGTGGTGGACTTCCTGTGTAAGGCTGGCACAGACACAACCATATATACTGCTGTGGCGACACAAGGGACACGAATTCAGCGCACCAGCAGGTGGCGCGAACGTCCAGGCGGGGAACTGGAATGCATGCCCCGCCTATCGACCGATCGGCCACGCCCTGGGACTAGGCGTGGCCTCGGGATATATATGCGGGCTCTAAGCTCGAGCCCGCTCAGTGCTAAAGTATGAGCTTTCGAATAAAGACTTTGTTATACCAACGCGTTGTGGCCTACCTCTCTGGCAATCGAGTCGTGTGTGCGCAGCACCACACTGGTGACCCCGATTGGTTCAGCCGTTGCTGACCACCGAACGCGCCATGGCCACCAACGCCGTCACAGTTAAACTCCCGGAGTTTTGGGAGGCACAAGCCGACGTTTGGTTAGTCCAGGCCAAAGCTCAATTTCAGCTCCGAGGCATAACGGCAGACGAGAACCGGTACTACCACGTGGTCGCCGCCCTCGGGCCCGGCACTGCCGCCCGAGTCGTGTCCATCCTTCGGCGCCCGCTGGGCGACAACAAGTACGAGGTGCTCAAACGTCTCCTGCTCGCCACGTTCGGGCTCACGGAGATCGAACGGGCCGACCGCCTCCTGGACCATCCCGAACTCGGCGACACACAACCATCCGTGCGGATGGATTTTATGCTGTCGCTGCTTGGTGACCAACCCCCGGATTTCTTATTCCGGGCGCTTTTCCTACGCCAGCTACCCGCACAGGTACGCCTCGCGCTGGCCGGTTCCAAGATAAAGGAACCCCGCGCCCTGGCCGTAGAGGCCGACAAGTTTTTCGCGGCCTGCGACACGCGGTCGGTGTACGGTGCTGCCATAGTGGATCCCGGGGCAGAGGCTACAGCGCCCCCGGCTTCCCTCGTGGCCGCTGCTGCGCCCCGCCCACTAAGGCCGCCGCCAACACCACGGCCGCCGCGGCCGCCGCCGCCACAAACCTGGTGCTACTACCACGCCAGGTTCAGCCGCAAGGCTAAAATGTGTCGCCCGCCGTGCTCTTTTGACAGGTCGGGAAACGACCGGGCCGGCGCTCATTAGCGGCCCTGAGCGTCGGCCATTCCGGCAGCCTCCTGTTCATCACAAACACCTTGTCCGGGCGCCGTTTTCTTTGTGACACAGGAGCGCAGGTAAGCGTCCTCCCCGCCTCCATGTCCGACAAGCAAACTGCGGGCCGGGGCCCCGCTTTGCTTGCCGCCAACGGTACACCCATCCGCACATTCGGGAAGCGTTGCCTCTCCCTGTGGTTCGGAGGGCAGCGCTTTCAATGGTCGTTCGTGACCGCCAGCGTGCCAATGGCACTGCTCGGTGCAGACTTCCTATGTGCGAATGGGCTGTTGGTCGACGTGAAGCGCAGACGGCTCGTCCAGGCCGAAACCTTCAGCTCGCTCGCTTGTTCGCTGAGCGGCTCACTGGAGGTTCCGTCCCGGCGAGTTTAGTTTGCACGCTTCTGGCAGCGGACGACTTTACCCGCCTACTCGCCAGTTTCCTGGCCCTCACGCGGCCTATTTTCTCAGCGGTGGCCGTTAAACACGGGGTGGAGCACCATATCCCCACGGTCGGTCCGCCGGTCTATGCCCGGGCACGCCGACTCGAGCCCACGAAGCTCGCGGTGGCAAAAGCGGGGTTCGCCACGCTGGAGCGGCTGGGGATCGTACGGCGCTCCAACAGCGCTTGGGCTTCTCCTCTGCACATTGTGCCGAAGCCCGGCGGAGGATGGCGGCCGTGCGGGGACTACCGCCGGCTCAATGATGCCACCACCCCCGACCGCTACCTGGTCCCGCATATCCAGGACTTTTCCGTCCGGTTGGCAAAAACGACCGTGTTTTCCAAGGTGGACCTCATCCGGGGCTACCACCAGGTCCCCGTCCAACCGGACGACGTCCCGAAGACGGCCGTCATTACCCCTTTCGGCCTCTTCGAGTTCCTGAGAATGCCTTTCGGGTTGAAGAATGCGGCCCAGGCGTTCCAACGGCTTATGGACAGTGTCTTGCGCGACTTACCTTTCCTGTTTGTCTACCTGGACGACATCCTGGTCGCGAGCGCGTCCCGGGAGGAGCACCTGCTCCACCTCCGCACGCTCTTCGAACGCCTGGGCCAGCATGGCCTAATCATCAACCCCGCCAAGTGCCGTTTTGGCGTCGCCACCATCGACTTCTTGGGGCACCGCATCACCAGGCACGGGGCCGTCCCTTTACCGGCCAAGGTGGAGGCAGTCAGGGATTTCCCGCGGCCCCGCATGATCAAGGGGCTCCAGGAGTTCCTGGGCATGGTAAATTTTTACCACCGCTTCGTGCCCCACGTCGCCCAGCTCCTCCGCCCCTTGCACGAGGCCCTCCGGGGCAAGCCGGGCAAAGGTGACATCGCCTGGTCGGCGCCGATGACCACGGCGTTTGCGGGCGCAAAGCTGGCCCTGGCCGACGCCACCATGCTGGCGCACCCGGCGCCCGATGCACCAATCGCCCTCACCACTGACGCATCGGACTACGCGGTGGGCGCAGTGCACGAGCAGTGGGTGCGTGGTGCTTGGCAACCGCTGGCGTTTTTTAGCCGGCAGCTTCGCCCGCACGAACGCCGCTATAGCACCTTCGACCGCGACCTGCTCGGGCTCCACCTGGCGGTCCGACACTTCTGCCATCTGCTGGAGGGCCGCCCGTTCACGGCTTTCGTCGACCACAAGCCCCTTGTGTTCGCAATAGCCAAGGTCGCCGAGCCATGGTCGGCACGGCAGCAGCGTCACCTCTCTGCCGTGTCCGAGTACATGACGGACATCCATCACGTGGCGGGTAAAGACAACCCGGTGGCGGATTGCCTTTCCCGGTCCGTCGTGCTCGCGGTCCACCTCGGGGTCGACTATGCCCGGATGGCGGAGGACCAGACCGCCGACCCCGGCGTCCAGGCCTTGCGGACCGCCATCACGGGCCTCCGCGTCACCGAGGTGCCGTTCGACGCCGCGGGCGCGGCCCTCCTATGCGACGTCTCCCTCGGCCGGCCTCGCCCCATCGTTCCCGCTGGCTGGCGGCGCCCAGTTTTCGACGCCATCCACGGCCTGTCCCATCCGGGCATGAAGGCATCCCAGAAGCTCGTCGCGGCGAAGTTCGTCTGGCACGGCCTCCGGAAGGACGTCCGCGACTGGGCCAGGACGTGCCTCGCGTGCCAGCGCACAAAGGTCCACCGCCACACCCAGGCCCCGTTTGCGGTGCCGGAGCGTCGGTTCGACCATGTGCACGTCGACTTGGTGGGACCTCTGCCCCCCTTGTGGGGGTTCACCCACCTCCTCACCATGGTGGACCGCACCACACGGTGGCCGGAGGCCGTCCCATTGGCGGTGACGTCTGCAGCTGATGTAGCGAGGCCTTCATCGCCACTTGGGTTGCCCGGTTCGGTGCCCCCTCGGACATCTCGTCCGACCGCGGTCCCCAGTTCACCTCGGAGCTCTGGGCCGTGGTGGCGCAAGGGCTCGGGGTGACACTACACCGCACCACGGCCTACCACCCCCAGGCCAATGGCCTGTGCGAGCGCTTTCATCACTCAATGAAGGCCACGCTCCAGGCCAGCCTCCGCGACGGCGGCTGGGTCGACAGACTCCCCTGGGTCCTGCTGGGCCTCAGGACGGCGCCCAAGGACGACCTGCACGTGTCCTCGGCGGAGCTGGTCTTCGGGCAACCACTGCGGGTACCGGGTGAGTTTATCCCCGACTCCACGGCTCCTTGGTCCGCGGCGCAACAGCGCTCCGCCCTTCAGGAGACCGCCCGGAGGTTCGCCCCGGTGCCGACGGCACACCACGGTTGCCCGCCTTCCCACGTCGCCCCGGAGCTTCGCACGGCGAAGTACGTCTTCATCCGGCATGACGCCCACCGGGCACCGCTACGGCCCCCGTACGACGGGCCCTTCCACGTGCTGGAGACCGGGGACAAATTTTTCACCATCGACATCGGCGGTGCCCCGGATCGCATCTCCGTGGACCGCCTCAAGCCGGCCCACCTCGATCCGGACCACCCCCCGCAAGCAGCTCTGCCTCCGCGTCGAGGCCGCCCCCCGGCGGTCGGACCCCCGGCACTCCCCAGCCCTGCCACCCCCCAGACCAGCACCCATCGCCAGGGGGCGTTTCGGCCGAGTCATCCGGCTTCCCCGCAAACTCACCCTTCAGGTGCGCGGGAATTCTGGGGGGGCGCGTGTGGCGGACACAAGGGACACTAATTCAGCGCACCAGCAGGTGGCACGAACGTCCAGGTGGGAACTGGAATGCATGCCCCGCCTATCGACGGATCGGCCACGCCCGGGGACTAGGCTTGGCCTCGGTTTTACAGACTTGGCATTTAATATGGAATATTTTTTTTGCGGGGGTGAACTTACTTTTCAAGATGTCTTAGAACCAAAAGTTCATTGGAATTATGTTGAAATTATTCTAGATTTTGTTAATGTGACCTTTAAAAGAAACAAAAACCACATTTGACATTTCGAAACTAATAAATTGATCCTTGAAAGTGATGTAAACTGATATCAAACTCAATTCACGGACAGTACTGTGTTAAACTTCTGTACGTTTTCCAGAAGTATCTCTTTATTTTGCACATTAGCCAAAAAATTTTTCACAAAAACCAAAGTTAAATTACGACTGGGATTACGGACAGTAAAATTACAGTTCAGTACTTCGGGTAACCCCCATGAGCATTCAGGAGAGCACGTACACGTTGCGGTATGCTGTTCACGAGATTTGCCAAGGTTTGGACAGGAATCGCTTGCCATGCAGTGACAATAGCCTGCTGCAATTCACGCACAGAGGTCGGCTGCTGGTCCAAGTGGTTGATTTGACGCGTTAATTCTGCCCACAAGTTCTCTATCGGATTCATATCCGGGGACATGGCAGGCCACTCCATATGCGCTACACCACGGTCAGCAAGAAAGTTTTGGATCATGCGAGCACGATGAGGCCGTGCATTGTCATCTTGGAAGACAAAGTTTCCTCGAAAGGCTGCACGAGCAAATGGAAGCAATGTTTCTTCCAGAATGGCCCTGTACTTGAACTGGTTCAGGTTTCCATTCAGAACAACCAGGTCAGTTTTGCCCCCTGCATGAAAAGCAGCCCAAACGGTCACCCCACCACCTCCAGCTTGGACTCTTGGCACTATACAATCTTTGTTGTAGGCTTCATGCACTTGTCTGCGCACTCGGACGCGGCCATCTTGACGATAGACCAGAAATCTAGACTCGTCGCTGAAGATCACGTGATTCCAGAGTCCTGGCTGCCATTGACGGTGCTCTCTGGCCCACTGCAATCGGCGCTGGTGGTGTTGTCTGGTCAGGCGTGGCTTTCTCAGGGGACGCCTGGCACGATAGCCTGCTTGAACCAGTCGTTGATTGACTCGCCTTCTGGATACAGGCACATTTGTCAGTTGCTGCCACTCAGCCCGAAGCCGATTAGCTGACTTGGTACGGCCATTGCGGACTAACCGGTACAGCTGGCGATCAACCCTCCTTGTGGTTCTGCGGGGACGTCCTGGCCTCGGTATTGGAGTAGGGACACCCCTCTGAGCATTTCGTTTCAGGATCTTTGACACCTGACCTTGAGTGATGCCATACTGCCGAGCAATAGCACGCTGTTTCATGCCGTAATTTCGTAAAGCCACCACTCCATGACAAACAGCATTGTCGAGTTGACGGACCATCTCCAGAGGAAGCGGCAATAACTTTTGGAGACGTGCAGCAGTTGTTTTCCACTAATACAGAACGCAACAACCCTTGTATACCCGACTGTGAAGCGAATCATCAAATGCACCTGTCCGTACATTTTGCTACGCCATCTGTGATATAATCCTGTTGTTGACTTCTTGCTGCGACAGACAATCAGTGACATGGTTCTTTTAACAAATAAATCACCAAAGTGTAAAAGAAACTTACCAGATTGATATACTGAGTTAAGAAAGTAAACCCAAGTCAAGAAAAAAAAAAATTTCCATATTAAATGCCAAGTCTGTATATGCGGGCTCTTAGCTCGAGCCCGCTCAGTGCTGAAGTACGAGCTTTCGAATAAAGACTTTGTTTTTCCAACGCGTTGTGGCCTACCTCTCTGGCAATCGAGTCGTGTGTGCGCAGCACCACACTGCTATACATGTATATAATATAATTACCTCCGCCACCAAAAGTG
>NC_136261.1:125046789-125119289 GCF_964187855.1 Myxine glutinosa
TGTATTCAATATGATATTACACTCCCTGCTCCCCCACCCCCTCCAACACACACACTAAGCGGGGATAATTTAATGCTACGTTTCATATACGAGTAGCTACAAAGGATCAGGCACTATAAAGCTTCCCCCCCCCCCCCTCCCCAATTTTTTATTTCTGTTTTTTCCCCCCTAAACACTCCCTGGTACTCGCTGATGAACCTCTGAAAGTTTGATGAATATCCATTCAACCATCACTGAGAAAAATGGCGACACAGACAGACAAATGGCTCTCTTATAGTATAGATGACTTGCTGCACAATAGTAAAAAAGACTCTTGTTTAATTCAGCAGAACCAAGAGAGCCCTGTGATGATCCCAGAATGTTCTTTGGATAGAGAGCATTGCACGTTGGAGATGGAACTTCAAGGTGAAAGCCTCATGATCAACCAAGTTCATGTTGAGGAGCAACCAGAACACAGGTTAGTTAGAGTCAGATGTTCATCAGAACTTTGTGTGATCGACTTGATTAAAAAATGTAACTTTTGTGTGTGTTTATTTATTTTGCTGCATTGCTCCTTCAAGGTAGTTGAGAGGTATGTTTACTCACCTTTGATCTGTATAGGCCAGATGTTGCTTTTGGATATGATGTTGTTCCAAAAGACAAAGGGTTAAATTAATCAAGAATCTCTTGTTGCAGTTTGTGTACCACTTGCTAACCATCATCCTTTCTCCCCACAAACCATCACTTACCTCTGTCCTTAATTTAGCAGAAACATTTGCCACCCTTTTAAAAACATTTCCAGTAAATATATCCCACGTGAGAGCCTCAATCAGGGTTAAGTGCGGTAGGCTGGGGAAGGGAGCATTTTAATTTGTGCACCAAAGTGTGTTTGACAAGGCACGGTACGCCACGACCCTTCATGTGCGGCATTGCGGTGGGGGGAGGTGCCACATTTGATGCAGTCTGTCGGGCTTCGTTCATGCGACACAATGCTGCAGCATTGGCTTATTGCAATGAGCAAGAACTAAAAGGACCAAGTCTGTGAGATGTGGTGAAAACATACAGCAGTAGTTTTTAAAATGCAGTTACACCATTTGCTGATGACCTTGTCTATTGTAGAAACTATTTAAGTGCAATCGCTCATGATGAAACTGGTGAGACTTTTCATTTTGATTTCAAGGATTAAATTGGGAGTATGTTCAATCCTGATCTGCTGCCATTACCCTGAAAATATAGTAGAGATTGTCAGTTGCCCATGAAAATGAAGAACTGTAATCATGTAGCATTTTATTAATTTCCATTGAGGTTTTTTTTGAAAAAGTTAACTTTTACAAGATTTGTGGGAAGTCATGTACACCATGAACTAATGTTATTCTCTCCAATTTTACCTCCTTTGTCGTGAGTGAACATCTCATTGCTAAAGTTACATTTTCATACTGTAGCCTTTCTGAGATGCGTCAAACCTAATGGTTTGGGACATATCTAACATATCATTGTTTGACTTGAATCTCTAAGAAGTCAAGGATAATTTCCCCGAATTGCTCCGGTTTCCTTACTGTGTGTAGCTAATCACAGCATTATTATCAGCACCATCTTTGTGATAGAGTAGTGGTTGATTACCTGCTTTAATGATGGAGAGTTTAAAGGGATACATTTAAGCAAGCAATCAAAAGCCTCTTATGCTTTGTGAAATCCGAGACATTATCTGGCAAAACCATAAAGTGTCCTTAATATATATATTTTTTTTTATGGATGAAAAATATTGTTTTTTCTCAACGTTATCTTGCAACCTGTTACGTGTTCCTCCCCGACCCCCTGGTCGCGGTGTACCTCCGAGCCCCGAGAGGAGTCACGGCAGAAAAATGTGTTATTCTGTGTCAAAAATCAATGGTGAAACCACACCAATTGTTACTAACAAACAAATATTGTATTAAAAATCACACAAGAATAACAGTACAACAATGATAGCAATCAAAAGTACAATCAACATATATCTTATGATGGTACCATCAGCTAATATCAGGTAACTCACTGTACTCCAAGTGAGTGAAAAAAGAACATTCCCCAATGTCACTATATTCCCGTCTTCGAGCTCAAGTTGATCCCCTCCAGCGATCGTCAGAAAGATGTCGAATCCAAACCCGAATCCCGTTCAGATGACAGGCCCAGTCACGCCGCCAAAACTGCACAAAGGCGTACACGGCCAAAGCGGCAGAAAAGGGTCACGCGGCCAACAGCTGCGAAAAGGCGCACTCAAGGCGATTGAGAAATTCACCCCCTCGGGTATGAATGTTTTACCGCTCCAAATCGGCGAACCTCAGGTTTGTCTTCAAAATTCGCGTTGCACACACACATCCCAGATAGACGTCTGAATGGTGAAAACGGCTGACGCCAAGCAAAGACCTTTCGCGATGAGCAAAGCGCGCGAGTCAAAATGGCCGACGGCTCGTACTTGAGACGTAATGACACAACGATGATTCCTCGGAATCCAACGCCAAACCTGACACGCAGGTTGATCAGTCTCAGCGATAACAACCCTATCGCAGGAATCCCTTTCCAGGAAACCCAAAGTTCACTCGTGACTTTTGCTCGACAACGTTAGCTCAGGACGAAGAAACGACTCGCTTCTTCTCCGACTTCACTCGCTCCGCCTCTTTTCTCTCCTCGTCTTCTTCCGGTTTTTCGTCCGGTTCCCGATCCGGTTTCCTGTTTCTTTTAACATTAACTTTTAACTTTTCAAACTAGAAATATCTATTCCCTTTAAATGACAACAATAATAATACATGAAATTGGAATTATTTACAGTGGATGCAAACCACCACAACGGAAGTGACGAATCCGTAACAAACCTGAGAGAGCTTGGGTTCTTATTAGGGCTGGGCAATACACTGATATTATCAGCTCAATATGATATTTGAGAAATAACATCAACCCGATACTACTTTTTTTTAAATTGTCGATACATCTGCACATTCGACAATGGAAAAAGTGGTGTGCAGTGTTGTAAGCTGACGATTTTGAGATTATTTTCATTGATTTAGTAGGAATATTGACATGAAGCATTCATGTTATCATAACATGATAATCCCAGTAAAAAAACAAAAATATACAGTTCCCTCCATAAGTACGTATTGGAACAGTACAGTCAAATTTGTTATTATTGCTATATACTCAATAAATTTGGATTTTAGATCAAAAGTTAAACATGAGGCAAGAGTACAGAAGATCAGCTTTTATTTTTGGTATAACTATGCATATATGTTTTACCATTTCAGAACAATAGCACTTTTTATGTTCAGTCCCCCCATTTTAAGTAAGGATAGGTATTGTAACAGATTAACTTAAAGTAAACAAGCGTTACGCCCAGGTCCCCCGTCGGTGAAGTGATGCGAGTTGACAAAGTGGAAGACGCAAGGCGGCCATCTTGGATTTGGACGTGGCGACCCAATTTTCAATAGCGTTCTTCCTTATGCGTAGATACACCCACACACCAGATTAGAAGTTAGTAGTTCGTTTATTTTTCAAGATATTTCGCTCACAAGGTTCAGACATATATATGGTGGTGGCCATCTTGGATTTTGACGTGGCGACCCAATTTTCAATAGCCTTCTTCCTTATGCATAGATACACACACACACCAGATTAGAAGTTAGTAGTTCGTTTATTTTTCAAGATATTTCGCTCACAAGGTTCAGACATATATATGGTGGCGGCCATGTTGGATTTTGACGTGGCGACCCAATTTTCAATTGCGTTCTTCCGTATGCCTAGGTACACCCACACACCAGATTAGAAGTTAGTAGTTCATTTATTTTTCAAGAAAATTCCGCTCACAAGGTTCAGACATACATGGCGGCGGCCATCTTGTATTTTGACGTGGCGACCTAATTTTCAATCGGGTTCTTCCATATGCCTAGTTGCACCCACACACCAAATTAGAATTTGGTCCTTCGCTCACGCATGCACACAGGTCCGCACGCACGGACGCACACACGGGCGGACGCACACACGGACGGAGGGGAAACCATAGTCCCCCTTTCGCTCCGCAGTGCCACGGCCACGGGGGACAATTAACACCATCATCATCGGGTCGATCTCAATCGTACACTACAGACAATCTTCTTCCATTGTTCTCTTCTCGCTATCGCTTAGCATGTTGATTTTGGTGTCACATTCCAGTGTATCAATGTAGATTGTAGCAGGATATCCTCTTGAGCGGTGACCATGAGAAGGTTCCCAGAAAAGTACCATCTTGGCCATCTCTCGATCACTTCTCCAGCAGTGTCCCCTGAACCTGAGACGTTTCTGGAGTAGTGACTCCGATACTTTGGGGATCTTTCCATAAAGCTGTTCGTTAGTTCAGTGTGCTCTCCATGAAATGTTAAGTGATGCCCTCAGTAGGCTGGTGAATACACAATCGAGCCATTTGGACAGAGTATCTCTGTCTTATAACATTGTCTTATAACAGAGTATTCTTATGACTTATCTCATAACATATTGGACAGAGTATTTATAACATTGTCTAAGTTTCTGCTCCGTACAGGAGAACACTCTTGACTGTGGCATGAAAGAAGTGTTCCTTCAGTTCTTTCATAGGTCACTCCGCCAAACAACAATCATCTTTGCTGATGCTGCCCCAGCTTTCGCAATCTGGACCTCCATGTCCTTCGCAGTGTTGTCAATGTATGACCTCAGATATTGGAAATCTGGGATACACTTCAATTTGGTACCACTGAGAGAGATGAGATCACCAATGTTGCCAAACGACATGAACGCGGTCTTTTTGTCCCCCGTCGCACAGCGGAGCGAAAGGGGAACTATGGTTTTCCCCTCCGTCCGTGTGTCCGTCCGTCCGTCCGTGCGTGCGTGTGTGCATGCGTGCGCGAAGGACCGCATTCGAATTTGGTGTGTGGGTGCAACCCACGTCAAAATCCAAGATGGCCGCCGCCATGTATGTCTGATGCCATGTATGTCTGAACCTTGTGAGCTGAATATCTTGAAAAATAAGCGAAGTACCAACTTCTAGTCTGGTGTGTGGGTGTATCTAGGCATAAGGAAGAACGCTATTGAAAATTGGGTCGCCACGTCAAAATCCAAGATGGCCGCCGCCATGTATGTCTGAACCTTGTGAGCGGAATATCTTGAGAAATAAGCGAGGTACCAACTTCTAATCCGGTGTGTGGGTGTATCTCGGCAGAAGGAAGAACGCTATTGAAAATTGGGGCGCCACGTCAAAATCCAAGACGGCCGCCACCATATATATGTCTGAACCTTGCGAGCGAAATATATTGTAAAATAAGCGAAGTACCAACTTCTAATCTGGTATGTGGGTGTATCTAGGCACAAGCAAGAACGCTGTTTAAAATTGGGTCGCCCCGTAAAAATCCAAGATGGCCTCCGCCATGTATGTCTGAACCTTGTGAGATGAATATCTTGAAAAATAAGCGAAGTACCAACTTCTAATTTGGTGTGTGGGTGTATCTCGACATAAGGAAGAAAGCTATTGTAAATTGGGTCGCCACGTCAAAATCCAAGATGGCCGCCACCATATATATGTCTGAACTTTGTGAGCGAAATATCTTGAAAAATAAGCAAAGTACCAACTTCTAATCTGGTGTGTGGGTGTATCTAGGCATAAGGAAGAAAGCTATAGAAAATTGGGTCGCCACGTCAAAATCCAAGATGGCCGCCTCCACGTATGTCTGAACCTTGTGAGCGAAATATCATATCATAGCATGTTTTCTGCGTCGTCCACTTTGTCAACTCACATCACTTCCCCGACGGGGGACCGAGGCGTAACGCTTGTTATTCATAATTTACATCAACCACTTGGACAATGGAGATCCTAGTCTGCTTTCCATCTTTACGGACAACAAAGGTTAGGAGTAATGTCGGTGGCAGAAAGGGAGGTGATCCGATTCAGGAAAGTCCTCATCCTGTACTTTAATTGATTGGGCAAATGATTGGCATATGTAGCTTAACATAAGGAAATACTGTAGAACCCCGACATTTGTGGGGGAAACGTTCCTGAAAAATGCCACGAATGGAACGTCGGGCCATTGTTTCAATCGGAAACAGAGGCATAGTTTCCTAGCGGTTTGTGGTTCCTGGTTTGTAAATCAAAAATCCCGTGAAATACTGCAAATACAACCCAGAGAAATCATGAATATGCGAAGCACAGGAGTGCAAGTGTTGAAGCAGGTCAGAAAAATGCAGATACACCCTGGAAAAACCATGAATATTCGAAAATAGCACGAATCCATGATCTTTCCTGGGAAAACCACATTTCCAAGCTGGCCTCCAAAGCCAGTCGCCGACTGGGCATCCTCCGTCGTGCGAAGTCCTTCCTTGGCATACCTGAGCTCCTCACCACATACAAGGCTTTCATCCGCAGCTCAATGGAATATTGTTCTCCCCTTTGGGCCGGTGCTCCTGCCTCACACCTAGCTCGGCTTCACGCTGTTGAAACCAAAGCTTTCTGAATCATTGGAATCTCCCGCGATGAAGCTAACTCCGAGGACCTTTCACTCACCGCAGGCAGGTTGGTGGTCTTTCTGTCTTCTACCGACTCCTCTCCGGCCTTGCTCCCCCAGCTCTCTCTGGGCTCTGTCCCCCAAATATTGCTACAGGTCGCACATCTGCCAGCAACCATTTTATGGTGAAACTGCCAAAATCTAGGCTCTCTGCTCACCTTCACTCTTTCATTCCCCTTTTCTTCCGCCTCTGGAACAAACTCCCCCACTCCCTTCAATCCCACTTCTCCCTCCAGGTCTTTAAAACAGCTGTTCACCACCATCTCTTATCTTCCCCCATCCAAAACCTTGATCTTTTCTACCCCTGCTAATTCACCCCAGATCCACTTTTTTGAAATTCCATCTTCTTTCCTGGAAGTCCTTGCAGTGTCCATATGTTTTATACCTCTCTCACCTCCCCCCCCCCCCCCCCCCAAGCTCTCTCCCTCCCAAAGATCTCTCAATGTCCCTGCTCTCAAATGTTGTGTTTGTGTCATTCCCCCACTCTCCCTATGTTTGCTACTGCTCCCATTATTATATGTTTTATGTGTCGGTTTGACTTTTTGTGTGATTAATGTTAGTTCTTTCACGAGCCTGGATCTTGTATACAAAAAAAAAAAATTCCACAAAGCAGTGGGCTGCAAATGTAGAAGAAGGTCACATTTTATGACCCACAAATACGTGGGTTCTGCGAATGTCAGGCTTCCACAGTATAAGTTGCTGGGGATTGGTAGGAATAATGAAAATAAGGATTATGTAATTCAAAGGTCAGTCTTACTGTCTTATTCCAGGTTAGTCTTATTCCAGGAGAAAGATCAAGGGGTGGTAATAGATAAAGGTGTGGGGAGGGGGTTGCAGATAGGCAGCCAAAGCTAAAGGCTTTGGATTTATAGGTAAAGCTAAGAGGGTTTTAGTTGTATCGACAAGGAGATGAATAATAAATCGTTGTATTCACTTGGAGATAAACAATAAATCCAAAGAGGTAGTGTTAATATTGTACAATAATTTAGTGAGGCCTCATTTCGATTATTGTGTGCCGTTTTGGTCAACACATCTGAGGAAGGACATTGTCTGTGCTGTGAGGAGCTATCAATGACAGAGTTCAGCATAACTAGATTGATTTCCGGGCTTAGCTAGACTAAGCTATGAGGAGCAGCTGAAGGAGACATGAGTTTATACATTCGGAGGTGATTATGAGATAATCTGAGAGAGATGGTTTGGGATAATGAAGGGTATAGACAAAATAAGTGCAGAGCATTTTCAACAGAATGGACACTAACAGGGCCAGGGGCTGTAGCTTCAAAGTTAAGAAGAGGAGAGTTATTAGGATGGTAGTAAAGCAAGAGCATTTCAAGCAGATAGTACTGTACTCAATGCATTAAATGGTCTACCTGGAAAGGTAGTGGCACCAACATGCAGTAATAGTAGATGGGTTTGAATTTGAGTTAGCTCGGTTAATTGAAGCATTGGGGATACATGGGTACATGGATAATGGCAGGAATGGTTGGTAGCTGATGTGACAAATGGGTGATTGGACACATGTCATGGTTGTTTGTGATCTGTATACGAGGGGCAGTCAAGAAGTAACCTTAAAATATTTTTCACAACTTGTTTATTGCATGTACGTGTGTAACAACTGTTATTTTCAACATAATCTCCATTGCGTTCAATGCATTTTTTCCAGCACTTTACTAAGGCCTGGATTCCTCTAGAAAAAAAATATTTTGGCTGCTTGTGTGGGCATTCGTGCACCGCCTCTTGGCCCTCTTTGTTGGTTCGGAAAGTGGTTCCACCAAGCGCCTCTTTAAGTGGCCCAAAGATGTGGTAATCCGAAGGGGCGAGGTCTGGCGTGTAGGGTGGATGAGGATGACACTCAAAATGCAGGTCCTCAATTGTTGCAGCTGTGGCATGGGTAGTATGGGGCCGAGCATTGTCATGCTGCAGCAAAACACCGGTAGTAAGTAGTTCACGACGTTTTGTTCCGATTGCTGTTTTCAGATGATTTTTAAGGAGGTCGCAGTATGCTGCACTGGTGACTGTGGTCCCTCTGGGCATGCAATGCTCTACAAGTGGGCCTCGGCTATCCCAGAAGAGCGTCAGAATCACTTTTCCAGTGGACGGCTGTGTGCAGAATTCTTTGGGCTTTGGTGAAGTTGAATGGTGCCACTCTTTGCTTGCCCTCTTCGTTTCTGGCTGAAAGACGAAGTACTTTGGAGGTTGTTGTTCGACGAACGGTCGAAGTTCATGAATTCTTATTCTCTTGGATCTCTCTCTTCTTTGTCTTCTCGTGGCTGGCTCTGATATTTTGGCTTTGGCGGTGAAAGGTCACGATTTGATATCTAGCTCTGATTCAGGAGTTCACGGCGAGTGGTTGGAGATTGTGGCCCTCCTGCGCGAGGATAATTCATTGACGAGCACGTGAATATTTCGTAGTGCTCTGTTTGCACTGGGTTTGGATTGAAGGCACGGCTGCATTTTCTCTTTCTTGGCACATTGGTGCTGGTGAACGAGATCGACGGGAACGAATGGGGGCGAGTTGGACAAGCATGGCCTGCTCGCTTTGAGCTCGGCAGCTGGAAGAACGAGCTGCGTGCCAAGGTCGTTCCCGTGCACAGACTTTGCGCCAATGAGGGCATTTTTGCGGGCAAGGACACGGAAACCGGGACGATTCCTGACGAGATTCAAGAGCAGCTCGGAGCTGAGTGCTCACAAATTAACGCATTTATTTTCACATTTATTTTTCCCATTGTTTGTATTTGAGTGTGTGGGGGCGCTCCAGTTAGGACTTTATTTTTTCGTGCATTATTTTGTTACTGGCATTTTGTTAATAAATCCGGTATTTTTGTACAGTAAATTATGTGTCATTTGATTTCATTAATTATCCAGGTGTGAAGACGTCAGGTGGAAGCCATCCAGGTAAGTTCATCATCTTCCTTTCCCTCGCATGTCAAGAATGCCGTCATTTTTGAGTTGAAGGCCTTGGAGTAAAGCTTGTTTGGTCATCCGTGTCGCCCTGCGGCGTTAGTCACACGACAATATATATATATATATATATATATATATATATATATATATATATATATATATATATATATATATATATATATATATATATATATATATATATATATATATATGTATATATATATATATATACTGTATATATATATATATGTGTGTGTGTAGAGCAGCAACGAAGGCTGGAAAGGGTGGAAATGCGAATGGTTCGGTGGATTTGCGGAGTATCGTTGAGAGAGAGGAAGACAAATGATGAATTGCGAAAGATGATGGGAATAGAGCCTGTGATTGATGCTGTGAAGAGGAACAGGTTGAGATGGTTTGGTCATGTGTTGAGGAAGGATGAAAGTGACTGCTTGAGAAGAGTGATGGAAATGAATGTAGAAGGAAGTAGAGGACGGGGAAGACCGAGAAAGACTTGGCTAATGATGGTGGAAGAAGAAATGCGGGCAAGGGGGTTAACAAGGAGAGATGCAGAAAATAGGGCAAAATGGAGAAGATTGTCATGGGGACCGCAAGGCTAACCCCCGCTCTAGCAGGGAAAATCGCCTTAAAATGCATGTTGCTGTTGTTGTTGTGTGTATATATATATATATATATATATATATATATATATATCTGTGCAGTGTCTGTGTTGTCCTGTGTTGTCACTGAACTACTTTCTCAAACTGTTGTGAAATCGTACCAAACTTCTGGTATGCACATCTCTCCCGTCGGTATGTCCTAAGGGTATTTGTTTTGAAAAAATTTCCAAAATTGTTTTTTTTTTGGGGAATTTTTTTTTTTCAACTTCAATTGTTTATAAAATGTGATATCACGTATATTACAAATACATTTGTGCAAAATAAATGTTTGAATTATGATTGCTTTAAACGATGACAAAACGGCAACTCGGGTACAGTCATTTATCTACAGACTTGGCATTTAATATGGAATATTTTTTTTTGTGAGGGTGAACTTACTTTTCAAGATGTCTTAGAACCAAAAGTTCATTGGAATTATGTTGAAATTATTCTAGATTTTGTTAATGTGACCTTTAAAAGAAACAAAAACCACATTTGACATTTCGAAACAAATAAATTGATCCTTGAAAGTGACGTAAACTGATATCGAACTCAATTCATGGACAGTACTGTGTTAAACTTCTGTACGTTTTCCAGAAGTATCTCTTTATTTTGCACATTAGCCAAAAAAAATTTAAACAAAAGTTAAATTACGACTGGGATTACGGACAATAAAATTACTGTTCAGTACTTCGTGTAACCCCCACGAGCATTCAGGAGAGCACGTACACGTTGAGGCATGCTGTTCACGAGATTTGCCAAGGTTTGGACAGGAATCGCTTGCCATGCAGTGACAATAACCTGCTGCAATTCACGCACAGAGGCCGGCTGCTGGTCCAAGTGGTCGATTTGACGCGTTAATTCTGCTCACAAGTTCTCTATCGGATTCATATCCGGGGACATGGCAGGCCACTCCATATGCTCTACACCACGGTCAGCAAGAAAGTGTTGGATCATGCGAGCACGATAAGGCCGTGCATTGTCATCTTGGAAGACAAAGTTTCCTCGAAAGGCTGCACGAGCAAATGGAAGCAATGTTTCTTCCAGAATGGCCCTGTACTTGAACTGGTTCAGGTTTCCATTCAGAACAACCAGGTCCGTTTTGCCCCCTGCATGAAGAGCAGCCCAAACGGTCACCCCACCACCTCCAGCTTGGACTCTTGGCACTATACAATCTTTGTTGTAGGCTTCATGCACTTGTCTGCGCACTCGGACGCGGCCATCTTGACGATAGACCAGAAATCTAGACTGGTCACTGAAAATCACGTGATTCCAGTGCCCTGGCTGCCATTGACGGTGCTCTCTGGCCCACTGCAATCGGCGCTGGCAGTGTTGTCTGGTCAGGCGTGGCTTTCTCAGGGGACGCCTGGCACGATAGCCTGCTTGAACCAGTCGTTGGTTGACTAGCCTTCTGGATGGAGGCACATTTGTCAGTTGCTGCCACTCAACCCTAAGCCGATTAGCTGACTTGGTACGGCCATTGTGGACTAACCGGTGCAGCTGGCGATCATCCCTCCTTGTGGTTCTGTGGGGACGTCCTGGCCTCGGTATTGGAGTAGGGAAACCCCTCTGAGCATTTCGTTTCAGGATCTTTGACACCTGACCTTGAGTGATGCCATACTGCCGAGCAATAGCATGCTGTTTCATGCCGTAATTTCGTAAAGCCACCACTCCATGACAAACAGCATTGTCGAGTTGACGAGCCATCTCCAGAGGAAGCGGCAGTAACTTTTGGAGACGTGCAGCAGTTGTTTTCCACTAATACAGAACGCAACAACCCTTGTATGCCCGACTGTGAAGCCAATCATCAAATGCACGTGTCCGTACATTTTGCCACGCCACCTGTGATATAATCCTGTTGTTGACTTCTTGCTGCGACAGACAGTGACATGGTTCTTTTAACAAATAAATCACCAAAGTGTAAAAGAAACTTACCAGATTGATATACTGAGTTAAGAAAGTAAACCCAAGTCAAGAAAAGAAAAATATTCCATATTAAATGCCAAGTCTGTATATATCTACACATCTGGGCAGTGTCTGTGTTGGCACTTAACGACTTCCTCAAACTTTTGTTTCCGTGGTTGTGAAGTGTTTTTAATAACGTTGTGGTGGTTTTGAATCACGTGTTGGTGAGGTATTTTGAATTATGTGGTGGTGAGGTAATTTTAAATGACGTGGTGGTGAGGTGTTTTTAAATCACATGGTGGTGAGGTGTTTTAAAATCACATGGTGATGAGGTGTTTTCAATTACGTGGTGTTGAGGTGTTTTGAATTACGTGGTGGTGAGGTATTTATAATTACGTGGTGATGAGGTGTTTTGAATTACGTGGTGGTGAGGTGTTTTGAATTACTTGGTGGTGAGGTGTTTTTAAATGACGTGGTGGTGAGGTGTTTTTAATTTCATGGCTTTGAGGTGTTTTGAATTACTTGGTGGTGAGGTGTTTTTAAATAACGTGCTTGTGAGGTGTTTTTAATTTTGTGGCTGTGAGGTGTTTTTATTACGTGTTTTATGGCTGTGAGTTGTTTTTATTTCGTGTTTTATGGCTGTGAGGTGTTTTTATTATGTGTTTTATGGCTGTGAGGTGTTTTTATTACGTGTTTTATGGCTGTGAGGTGTTTTTAATTTTGTGGTGGTGAGGTGTTTTTATTACGTGTTTTATGGCTGTGAGGTGTTTTTATTATGTGTTTTATGGCTGTGAGGTGTTTTTAATTTTGTGGTGGTGAGGTGTTTTTATTACGTGTTTTATGGCTGTGAGGTGTTTTTATTATGTGTTTTATGGTGGTGAGGTGTTTTTAATTTCGTGGTGGTGAGGTGTTTTTATTACGTGCTTTATGGCTTTCACGTGTTTTTAATTTCGTGGTGGTGAGGTGTTTTTATTACGTGTTTTATGGCTGTGAGGTATTTTTAATTTTGTTGTGGTGAGGTGTTTTTATTACGTGTTTTATGGCTGTGACGTATTTTTAATTTCGTGGTGGTGAGGTGTTTTTATTACGTGTTTTATGGCTGTGAGGTATTTTTAATTTCGTGGTGGTGAGGTGTTTTTATTACGTGTTTTATGGCTGTGACGTGTTTTTAATTTCGTGGTGGTGAGGTGTTTTTATTACGTGTTTTATGGTGGTGAGTTGTTTTTAATTTCGTGGTGGTGAGGTGTTTTTATTACATGTTTTATGGCTGTGAGGTGTTTTTAATTTCGTGGTGGTGAGGTGTTTTTATTACGTGTTTTATGGCTGTGAGGTATTTTTTAATTTTGTTGTGGTGAGGTGCTTTTATTACATGTTTTATGGCTGTGAGGTGTTTTAAATTACAAGGTGGTGAGGTGTTTTGAATTACGTGGTGGTGAGGTGTAATTGTCCCAAACTTCCAGTCTGCACCTACCCCTTCCCTATGTAAGTGCTGAGGGGTTCTTTCTTGAAAAAAAAAACATTCAACCTGAATCTTCAACCTAAATTGCTTATAAAAATGTAATATCACAAACACAACAAATACATTTGTGCAAAATAATTGTTTGTATTATGATTGGTGTAAATTATGACAACACAGCAACTCAGTTACAGCCATTATCCTCAGCTAAAATAAGCCTGTGCCTAAGTAACGACGCTTGGTGAGGCGAGCGCAGCCATATATATATATATATATATATATATATATATATAGATAGATAGATAGATAGATACACACCCTGGTGATGTTTGTGCCTATCACACTTTTCTCATCCACACTCCTCTGCATCCTCATTTGAGTTGATAATAATCCATTCGATCTGTTTAATGTGGTGTTGATTTAGCACAGGCGTGATGGTCCGACTGGTCTCCTGTTTCAAAGTTTGGTGTGTATCTTGTATTTCACTTTGGAATGAAGGATATAACAACAGTATACATATTAGATTGCACTCGAGGGGGGTGCTGACTCGTGCCATTATGTTTGTTTTCCAATAAGTCATGGTTGTTTTGTGTTTCGATGTGCTATAACAGGTATTTTAAAAGTGAAATAACTGCATGTTTGTTACCAGTATACAGTGCAGATATCAAATATATTCCTTAATTGGTTCATTCGGTTATTAAGACTTGCAGTTTTAGTTTCTAATGCAGTAATATAATTTGTTATTTTCAGTAGTAATGTTTGATTTTACTATCAATTGCTTCTGGCTTCAAGATCGAAAACTGTTTGGCCATTTCCCCTCAAATTTTGCATGGGTTTAGGTCACCCATGCGCAGGTCATGTGAACAAAATTAATTTGCCTTCCCTCCCCGCCCCCTACTCTCTCCCCCACTCCCACTGAATTAATATAGATCACCTAAGCTGTGAAAGTCACCTCTCCCTCTAAACTCGCCAGTCTCTTGAGCTCTTTGTGCATGCTTACTCTTTCGATGCGTTTCCTGTCTCTACTCGACACGAGTATTGCAATCAACACATCTGTGTTTTTGTTTCTCAGAAGAATAATTTGACAATATGAGCAGCTGGAATCGTCAAATTTGGCACAGAGCTTCTTATTGTACACGCTGATGCAATTGTCGCAATATTCACACACCTGCTCATGGTTGCGGCATGAGTAAACCTCGTCCTGTACTCAATTTCGTTTTATATATTTCCTTGTGATCTCAAAGTTGAACTCGTCTGGGATATTCACAATATGAAGCGTATACCTTTTGTAGGGTTTGTTTCTACAATTAGTACCCCCGATTTTAATGCTATCTCAGAGTTTCATAAACCCCTCGGAGTACTAAACCACAATCTAGGAAGTTTATTTCCCTTCCTCTTTTCTGCCAATGTCCTTGCTGTATCTCAGAGCCTGCTGGGACTTTGGAATGACATTTTGCATCAATAATGGCAATATGAAGTATGTGGGTTGACATACTTTTTTGACTTTGACATAATTTTTAAGGTCATGATGCAATTATATACATTTTACTATTTTTCACCATAACTCAACTAAGGTTTGTCTGATCGGAATGACGAACAGAAACACTACCGGCGTCATCGCAATGCTTGCTCACCTGACTGATACGGAATGTAAAATACAAAACGTTTAAGATGGGCTAACCAGCTGCAAATTTCAATATTCCCCAATTTCGATCTTCAAACAGATAAATCAAATCACCAGCAAAATTAGGTCAAACAAGAATGACATGAAATGCCAGATATAAAACAAATTGACCAATTTAATTAAGTAAACACAAACAAATAAAAATGAGATACCTTGCAGGATAGAGTTGTCACAACCAGTCAGGTTATCAGTCACTGGACAGTTAATGTGAGGCAGTTCTTGAGGAAAATGCAAGGCCACAAATTGTGCAGATTATTGTCCATGATCTTAAAAACGTCCGCCATCAGCACAATCTTGACCAGCTCTGTTGTTGATGGAAATAATTCACAGAAAATGTCCACAACAGGGAAATGCAACCACATGTAGTCCACAAGAGACTCCATCTACTCTGCTGCCTGGGGTAACACCTCAGAGTAACAGTCTATACACAGTCAATGAAAGTCTATCCAAAATATGATAGGGTTGACAGCTTCCACACTGACAGGATAAACCGCTGAAAACCCGAAAGTACCAGCGGTGCAGATGGAGTGATTGCTAATGGATAACACCATAAGATCTCTTTGTGTCTTGTCCTGGATTTTTACAATTGGTCTTTCACGGCAACATTTCAGTCATGGATCCATCCACGCTCGTGTCTCACGGTTTATCACACCTTTAAAGTATTCCAGACAAGACTCATTTTTCTTTTTGCCTGGTGTAATGCCTTACCTCAGACAAACAAAAAAACTGGTCGACAAAAACTTCCCTTCGAGGAACACCCAACGCCCACTAGGAATTAACCACCAGTTAAATTTGCTTGTCTCACTCGTAAGCCAACTGCCTCAATCCAGTCACACAACAAGGAGAAAAAGACATAAAATGTCATAGCCGCCGTGGTTTTAGTAATTTTGCTGTACGGAGTTAAAGGCTGCCAGTTGGCCATATTTGTTCAGATTTAAAAAACAAAATCTTCTTCATATGTAAACTCACATGTATTGTCTTTGTGCCAAGTTTGAACAAAATCAGTCCATGGATGGCCGAGAAATGGTTGGGGGCACGTTTAAGTAACAAAATGGCTACCAGTCAGCCATCTTGGAGCTGACTTTTTTTTTAAAGGACACGCATATATAAGCCATCGTTCATTATCTGTTTGCCAAGTTTCAACAATATCCATAAATGCGTGTCCAAGAAATGGTTGAGGATGTATTCAATATCCGTTTTTTACAACTAAAATGGCCGCCAGTCTACCAGTTGGCCATCTTGGATCAGATCACAAAATAAAGTGAGGTGCACATGTATGCCTCTATGTGCTTTGCCTGTGCCAAGTCTGAACAAAATCGGACCATGCATGTTCAATAAATGGTTGGGGACACGTTTAAGTAACAAAATGGGCCACCAGACGCCATATTGGATCAGATGTCGAAACAAAATGACGTGCATATGTAAGCCATCATTCATTATCTGTGTGCCAAGTTTGAACAAGATTGGTAATTGCATGACCGAGAAATGTTTGAGGACGTGTTCAACATCGGGTTTTTTACAACTAAGATGGCTGCCAGTTGGTCATCTTTGATTGCATCCCAAAATAAATCGATGTGCATATGTGTGTCATCATGTATTGTCTGTGTACCAAGTATGAACAAAATAAGTCCCTACATGCCCGAGATTTGGTTATGGGCGGTCGGATGGACGAGTCCCAATCCATAAGCCCCCTTTTCGGACCAGGCTAGTTGAGGTTCAATGGCCTTCTCGATGGAATTTTTCCCTTTTATATACTGTAACAATCAGATTTTTCCTTCCGTAAATGCCGCCATTTTGTAAAAATACATTTAGATCATGTGACCTTTCACTCACATGGCTGCCTTTGCTAAATGGGCCAACCAGTCAAGATTATAACACTAACCATAAACACGACAGATTCAGTGAAACTCTCGGAGAAGAAGAACAAAATTGTGAAATAACACCATAACACCTGTCGAGCTCTGATATGTGTGCATTATCACTTTCACTTCCAGAAGGCACAAGTTTGGTTGCCATGTTATTTTTGATTGTCTATCATAATGTTATGGTCTTTCATATATTATAATGTACATTTCTCCTTTTGTTATCGTTAAAAAATGATTTGCACCATAAATAATATGAAATGCATGTTATTTGAAGGGTATATCTTAGATCTGTTATTGGCCTCTTTTCCACTATTTCAGTGTCATACTCAAGTCAAGTATTATGTCTTGCTTTTTATACAATTGAAAAATCTATAAAATCCTTGAGGTGTTTGTGATGCCATATTGTCTGATGTGTCTAGGACGGATGTGTGGCAGCAGCAGCAATCTTTGATTGTCCACGACGAGAAAGATGCAATGCCACAGGTAAATCTACATGAATCATCAACTCAAAATTCTTCCTCGCAAATGGAATTGGCAATGCAATGGTGACATGAGATTGGGGGCAAGAGAGTATGAGTAGTCTGGACAGGGGTTAAGAAGTCTAAATTGTAGTTGTGGCGGGAGGCGGTAAGAGGAGAGAGGTAAGTACGATAGGTGGGGGAGGTGAAGAGGGGGGTGGCAACCATCTCAAAAATAAGCACAGAAACAGACTCCATTCCCCTTATAAACTCTAAACTTTTTATTCCTCTGCCGACAAAGTCGCTGGAGGAATTATGTTTTCGGGTTGCCCGTCCGTACGGACTAAACCTTGTTTTTCTCAGCAACCATATGTCCGATTGCGACAAAACTTTCAGAGTATGAGTGACACCCATGCAGAATGCTTTTCTGATAATTGTGACGTCATAGCTCCCGTGGTATGGCAGCCATCTTGGATTAAAAGCAAATAATTAAAATTGTATTTCTCGGAAACCGCTGAATGGAAAAATTTGAAACTTGGCACATTGCCAAGTACTTCCAATGGGGAACAAAAGCATGACAATGATGACATAGGTGAAGTGGTATACCAGCCAAAAATGTTAATTTTTTAAAATCCCTTCTCTGAAACTGCTTCACCGATCGTTGTGAAAGCTGTCATGGCTGGTGAAAATGTGATACTTGAAAACAGCTGAAGGGATTTAAATCAAACTTGTTTATTTTTAAGACAGTGAACGAGGGTATCTATCTACCTCTTGTGGGAATATGCGGAGGCATATTGGCGACAAAGTCGCATTGTTCTAGTTTTTATTTTGATGTCCTAAATTTCTCATCAGAAGTGCACTTCAATAGCAAATTCCAAACCCCACGTGCATATGCAAATCAGAATGCATCATTAGGGTTGAGTGAGTGGTTCATTTGTTTTGGTTTCTCACTAGTTAAAAGGAACCTTTCATAGTGATCATTTGATGGGTCATATGACATTTCACAGAGAGAATACCACAATGGAGTACTTGACTGAAATTCTATTCCAAAGGGAAATACAATGACAAACTCATTTGGCCTACAAAAGCAAAAAGACTATCAAAATGCATGCATATGTGTGCGTGTAGCACCTGTGTGCATTTAATTGTATTTTATGAAAGCGATGATGAGAAAGGGGTAAAATGCACAAATCCAATGGTCATGTCACTTTTTATCATACTGATTGATTGATCGATTGATTCTCAAAAACGAACTGCATTATAACACAGGCATATATGTCTGGCTTAATGGATGAAATCAACAGGATGTTGATTGAAGTGACCGTCATGGGCAGCAAGGAGAAGCTAACTTTTCAGCGTTAACCCTCCGACAAAGGGCTAGGGGCTGAAACATCACCACCTCCTTGCTTCCCACGTTGGTTAGCGAACCACAATCAATGTCCTTTTGATTTCATCCATTTTTATACCTGCCTGCCGAGGTAGATCAACACAGGCCTTCACCAGTAAGTCTAGTTCTTCATTCTGTATTATTGGTTTACATTGATTAATTGTCTGCATTGATTTACATTGATTAATCAATCATAAATTACCACACCAATATAACACCTGTGAATGTACAGGCTGATATGCAATGCGTTAGTATAATTATGTAAATCCAGGAATAATCCCCAGGATTGAAATGTTCTATCCTTGTGAGAGGATGCCAAGCAAATCTAGTGATGCCAAGCACAGCCAGCCAAGGTAAAGAAATAAAAAATATATTCCCCAAATTTAGGAGACAACTCAACATTATCTTCAGGACTTAATTAAGATTAATTTTGCAACTTTATAACTTCAGGTCAGTGATTGACCTTCCTAGCCTGGTGTTGGCTGAGCTGTTAAGGTGGCTATCTTAAGATCTTACGGACCTGAGTTCAAGATCCTGTCTTTCCGATTAATTCACACCAGGTGGGTTGACTCAGCCTGTCATCCTTCAGAGGTCGGCAAAATGAGTACCCGCTTACTGGGATGAATGAGCCATTCGAGTATTCTGCATCGGAGTGGCGACCCGTCCAGTGTTGTACTCCTTTGCCTCGGCAGCCCTATGCGCCTCATGATGTGAAAGGAATGGCTATTTAATTGGCTATCCTATTTTTTTGAACAAACTTCAAAACAATTGATTGCAGATTTCATATGCCTGATTACTAGAGGTCAGCTAGTGCCAATCATTACCTATGAAGGGCAACCTGTAACATCGGTGAGCCAACCCCTTGAAGAACTGAGGAGAAGGGTTGGTTCAGAAAGCTAGATCAACGATTCCATGAGTCATAGAAAAATGGGGCAAATTATTGTCGGTTCAAGGAAAGGTTAATTCCTTTTCTCAACCAAATGTTGAGAGAGGCATGCTAACTGCCATGTTAAGTGACTTTTTGGGCTTGAAACTTCTTTCAAAGCAAGAGAGAAGCTTTCTGGCTTTGAAAATGAAAGGTCACTTCACCTACTTTCCTATAATGGTTAGTATATCTCCATCACTATTTGGTTAAGATAATTTATTATCCTTGACGATCTACTAATGCAGGCTGACCCTAGTCTTTATAAAAAGTAATTTTCCATCAGAGGAAAGGCTGGACTTGTTGACAAGGATTGGATTGTTGGATATGCTTGTAATTACTCATTGAGCTTCTGAGACACGTGGGAGAGAATGAATTGTATATATACAGTAGTCTTGGCCAAAAATATTGGCACCCTTTTATTATTTTTATTTTTTACTGATTTAGTTTTGCAGGCAAAACACTTGAGTGACCATGTGGAACTGGTCGGGTGAAGAACGCGCTTTCGATATCAAAGCTTTTTACAAAAATAATGATAGTGCAATGCTGCACAACATCAATTCAAACTCCATTTCAATGTTCAACGTCATGGAAATGTGCCGTCTGTTTGTGCTATCAAGTTATGGGTTCATAAGTTTGAGAGGACCAGTTCAACTTTAAAAGAGAAACCGACGGGAGCACCCAAAATCAGTAAGAATGGCACAAAACATTGAGCGTGTAAGGGAGTCAGTTTTGAGAAGTCCGCATCACTCCAGCCGAAAGCATGCACCAGCCTTAAGAATTTCTTACACGACATTACGCCGCATATTGCATAACGATTTAAACTTTTATCCCTATAAAATTCAAACTGTCCAGGAATTAAACCAAGATGTTGTGATTGCCCGCAATAATTTTTGTGAGGGAATGCTTTCATTTATGGACGGAAATGAAGACCAAAACATTGCTAACAATTTGTTCATGTCTGATGAAGCACATTTTCATCTGTGTGGCTTTGTCAACCAGCAAAATACACGTTTTTGGGCAGCCGAAAACCCAAAAGAAATACACACGAAACCATTACACAGTCCCAAAGTCACAGTGTGGTGTGCACTTTCGTGGTTCGGCATCATAGGGCCTTACTTCTTTGAGAATGATAACGGAAATGCCATCACTGTTACTGCAGCTCTATATACCGGTATGGTTTCTAACTTCCTCTCCAGATAATTAAACAGATTTGCAGAAGTGAGCCGAATGACGTGGTTTCAGCAAGATGGTGCAACCTCCCACACCGTCAGAGTGTCCATGACTACTTTAAGGGCGCTCTTTCCAAAGCATGGCATTTCCAGAAACGGCGATGTTCCATGGCCAACGAGGTCACCCAATTTGACTGCATGTGATTATTTATTGTGGTCATATCTAAAGGACAAAGTGTATGTTAACCATCCACAAACTCTTCATGAACTTGAGGAAAACATCAGATGCGAAATCAATGATATTGACGTGGCCATGTTGCAGAACATCATGAATAATTGGCATCCAAGATTGGAGGAATGTGTCTGACAAAATGGTGCGCATCTCCTTGATGTTCTTTTCCACAAATAAATGGCATGTTATGTACTTCACTTTCTTGTAAAAAATTGTTTTGAAATACAACTTTTTATTACATTTACACGAGTGTTAAAAATAACCATATTTCTGGCTCACCCTTGTATATGCATGTTACTGATTTGCATTATGAGACTCATTTGGCAAATCATGAGCTTCAAGTAGTGTTTGTTCTAATACCTTTTTACCTTTGCCTTCACTTCCATTTATTTCACTTCGGTGATTTTGAGGATCCGTTTTGCTTTATTTTCTGCCATGATATTTGCTCCACTACATATCTTTCTGCATTATAGCCAGCCATTAAGTTTGAAATGCATTCATACACTTAAAGTTTTATGCATTCAGTCATTTTGAGCAGCGGAGCTGGATGCGCCCTCATCAAAAGCAAACTCTCTTGGTGGGAGAGGAGAGCGCATAATGCTTTGGTGAGTGCTTGTTATCAGCAGACTCTGTGAACCCCTTTGAAGCTGAGCTCCCACATCCGAACAGAAGGAAATGCAGATTCCCACTATTCAGCCATCTCTCCTGGCAAAGCATCAACAATTATTGTTTGCTGCTTTGTTTTTTTCTTGGCGTTCATAATACAGTGTGTACCTTTTCATACAAAGTCGAGGCTAGTGAACGAGCTTGGACATAGAACGGATCAGGATGTAACAGAACACAAAAGGAACAGTAGTAAGAGAGCAGGGAAGCACACCAACAGCAGGTTTGAGGAAAAAATAGAGGGAGACTTGGAAAAATAAGGGATGTGGGGAAGAATGAGTGCTAGAGGAGGACACAGAGGGTGAAAAAGATGGATACATCTGTAAGCTCTCAAGATGGAAAAACTGGAAACTTGGAAAGAGGTAGCCTTGGGTAGGGTTAAGGGGGGGGTTAAAAGATCATGGTTTTGGATAAGATTACTTTGTGCTAAAAATCCGAGTTTTGTGATATGCGTGAGATGCACAAACAGCATTGACAACAGTAACAACGGATGAGGATACAGGACGTAACACACATTTGCTGTATTACGTGTCCAGTGCCTTTAAAGAGGTGAGGGAGAGGGGAGAAGAAATCACAATAACCTGAAAAATGGGAATGCTTGGGAATGGGGGTAATTTGAGGGTAGATCATGTATGGATGAGGGATGACTTGAGGTTGTGGTGAGAGATGTGTTGAAACTCTGGAGGGAAGGATGGAATTGAACAGACTGGGGAAGTTGGTTCCACAGATTTTATTTTGGTATACAGAGTCAAGGCTCATGGAAGAGGGAGAACACTGAACGGATCAGGATGCATCAGAACAAAAGGAACACGAGAGAGATGGGGGAAACACCAACAGCAGAGTTGAAGCACAAAATAGAGGAAGACTTGGAAAACAATCGGTGTGGGGAGGAATGAGGGGAAGTGGATGACACATAAGGTGGACAAGATGGATACAGAAGCAAACTCTCTCAGGAAGGAAAATCTTGAATTTGGAAGGAGGTGGGCTTGGGGGTGGGGAGATGGTGGTTAACAAGAGGTTGAAAAATATCATCGTTTTGGACATGGGATGATCTGAGGTGGTGGTGAACAACTCTCTTGAAGAGTTGGATGGAAGAATGAGATTGAAGAGAATGTGGAGTTTGGTTCCACAGGTGGGGAAAAAGGAACAAATGAGTGGAGGTGAGCAGTGAGCTTGGATTTTGGGAGTTTAATGAGAAGAGGGTTACTGGCAGACTGTGTTTGCCATGCAGAAACCTGGAGGGACAGATATAAGAAAGGGCAGAGGGTAGACCAAAAAGGAAGTGGTGGAATACAGAGAGGTCACCAACCTGTATGTGAGCCAAAAGTAACAGGCCTCGATACTCAGCTTCGTCATGGGAGATCCCAGTGATTATAGAGCCTTGCTTTCCACGGAATCAAGGGCAAGGTGGGAGGCAGGGGCTCCAGCCCAAAAGGGGGAGCAGTACTCCATCAAGCTTTGAATGAAGACCTTGTAGATTGTCAACAATTCAGATGTACCAAGGAAAGACCTTGCACGATGGAGGATGCCCAGTCGGTGCCTGGCTTTGAAGGCCATCTTGGAAATATGGCATGCCAAGATACATAAAGTGTGTCTTTTATAGTAAGTAGATGCGAGTTTTTGCCAGATGGTCCTTTTGGAGAAATGGTGAGTTTGTGGGATTTATCAGGCTTCAGACATATACCAAGTGTTGGATCATCTCCTGATGTGGCAGGGGGTGGAATCATCAGGAAAGGCATAAGCAGAATTTTCCACGGAATCAAAAAGATCATTGTGCAAAATGACGAACAAGACTTCGCTCAAGACACTATCTTGGGGCTCTCCAGCCTTGACAGGAAGAGGAGATGAGGTGATCCCATTAAGAACTACACATTTATAGGAAGTAGTTGAAGATGTCAGTAAGCCATGAGAGGATGTGGCCTTGGATGCCATAAACAGAGAGTTTTAAGATCAAGCTGGGGTGTCAGACTGTAACAAAAAACCCACACACGCACTATTGAATGGCAATAAAACAGAAGGTATTTCATTAAAAACAGACATGCATTTGCTGGCGAGCTCTTTTACTTTACTTTGTCACTCTAGCACTCAAGAATAGTGAATTGAGAACTATTCCAAGAAGGTGAAGCTTTAATTTACCAATGTGCATTTACAATGTAGAAATGCAACTTACATATGCTAGTATGAAAGCAACTTGAATTTTTGTGCTCTTCAGGATGCTCAACTGACATGAGGTGATTGTGGTTTGAGACACAGCAAAATGAGACAAACCTTCGCATTTTCGCAAAATGAGACAAAAAGCACATTGCCTGCACTTATTTGCACCCAAGCAGGCCTTCGTGCTGCAATTGGAAGAAATGAAACACTCAATTTGTGACCCCCAGAGCAACTGATTTGTGGTTAAATCGGTGACCAGAGGGGTCGACATGACCTTTATCACTTATCTCACTATTTCCTCGATTTGTTTTGAGTTTCCGTTCAATGCTACTTTGCAATGATGTAGCAATGATGGGGTTGATGCTATAAAACATTCTGCTCCTGCCTAAGTATCATATTTTTTTTTTACAATTGACAGGACAATGCCATTCAGGAAGAGGCAAGAATTTCACCAACTTTTGGGAAGACCCAGTTTGATAATCACACAACGGAGGAATTTGGTCTTGGAGCAGGGAAATCACGAGCCTCTTTCGGCCGGGGTTTTTTCAAAGTGAAAGCGAGCAAGCGGACAGCCAGCGCCCCTAACCTCGGTGAGAGCTTTTCCATTTTAGCCACGGCACTACCATGAGATCCAAAAAATCCAAACTCCAAACATTTACTTATTTTCCTCACTATATCGAAGACCGGTAGCAGTTGTAAAAGTTAATTGTTGCTGTATTGTTTTTATGATCTAGACAAACTCTCTTCATTATTTTGATCCAATATTTTGTTTAAAATTAAATGAATATTCTGGAAGTAAGAAAGTAAGAGGTGATTAGAGAAAGCTATAAATGGGATTGCAAATCCCATTTGGTGTCCATTGTGATATCATGCAGGGTTGGGATTGTAAAGTCATGCACATCATTCAACATGTTGAATTTCAATTTTAAATTTGCCTTGCAATTCTTATTACCAAGCAGCTCGAATGAATGTACTGAGATATTTAGAAAGTTCTACCTCTCCAATGGTCTGGGCCTGCTGCAAAATATTTGGCTTTAGTTATCACATTCATATCATCGTACACTGACAACCGCGTCTCGATCCGAGTTGGTCGCTATTCCACTTGAAAGTGATGTCTTTGAATATCTTGTTCAATTCTGGTGTAACATCATGTGCTCTGGAACTGTCGACTGTTTCACTGCTTCAGCTGCAGTATTTTATGAAGGTCATTGTAAAGCCTTGGTGATGTGGAAAACCGTTTTGCTTTGAAGAGCCTCTTCCTGCAATATGGGTTGAGTCAATTGTTCCTGAGTTGCTTTTGTGGACCCATTTTGTACATTTCCTTCTTCAAAATTTGGATAACTTGAATACAGAGGAAACGTATGCATTTGAATAGTAAATAACTGTTTGAAAAATGAAACTTGTTCCACAGGCCGCCGAATGTTTGGGAGATCCAGTGAAGGTGATAAAGGATGATTATCCAAAATGAGTTGTAAATTTTAATGGCAAGATTAAATGTGACATTGAGGATACCGTCGCGCATTTTCTGCGTGTTATTCAACCCTTAAAGCAGTGGCATCTTTACCTGGCAGAAAAAGTAATTTGGTTTACAGAATGTGTGTTTTAACAAATGTGAACCCAAAGGTACCAGTGGGGTTCTTATCCAGAACCGTGCTGCTGTGCATGGCTGATGTCCAAATGTCGTTTCCACCCTCTAATGCAAGCGGGCATTTGTCTCCTTTGCCCACGAGTTGCAGAGATGGATGGCAGTTCACCGTCACCGAGCCCGACCGAGCAGAGTCCCTCTCCACTGTCTTCTCCTGGAGCCGCTTTTCAAGAAGGCACTATATCACCCCAAACTAAAAAAAAGGCTCGTGGAATCAGGAAAATATTTGGCATGTGAGTAATAAGGCACCTGTGGTTACACCTTGATTTTGGTTGCTGGCTGCACAGTAGACAGTTTGTATAAACCAGGTGATCCAATTTTTAAATATAATACAAAGGAATACCAATCTGGATAAAGACTGGGAACAGAATCCATTGTCAGTCGAAACAAACAACGGATTTTCCCAAACTGAGCGCAAATTTACCGCCGGGAGTTTTTCATTTTTAAATTGTCTTGCCCAACTGTTTTCTTTCTTCTCTTAAAATTTCCTGGCCTTCATGCTGTTTCTTCATTGATTCATATTTATTTAACGACATGTTATTAATTTTTGTTTGTTTACTTATTCTGATTTTATTACATTTCTTTCATGGAGCAAACTCCCTCCATGCCCTCGATGTTTCACTCCCCTCCTTCCCCGCACCCCCCTGCCCCCCTAACCTCATGTATCGAATGTCTTCGACCTCTTATGTTCATTGATGTCACCCCTCCCTTGATAGTCCTGCTTCATCACCCCAGATGTTTAACCCCTTTCCTTGACATATTATGATCGTTCATGTCATCTCTCCCTTCCTTTATATTCCCCCATCACGCATTTCGCTCTTTTGCTCCAACAAAGGGAAGTGCGTGAAACACCTGGCTCATGTTGTTTCTCACTGCGGTAAACCTGCACTTTCTCAACTCTTGTTTGGGGACATCCATTGTTACCTCAGCCACCTAAGGTGGATGGAGGTTATGTTTTTACCTTTGGTTTTTCTTTTTTTAATAACCCAGGTTTGAAGCAAAAACTCGTCTATTGCCAATGTGCAAAAAGAAATATCATTGTTATACAGTTCAGATAGATTCAAATTGCACTTACTAGAGGCCTGAAGCATGAGGCCTGCACCTTCACAAGGCCTGTGACGCCTATTGGCTCCAACGTTTTGATATTTGATTGTCCTTTTAACAGTTTTATTGGTCGTTTTACACTGAGAGGAAAACCTATAGTAAGGGCATTGCAATTATAAATATGACAGCTCCGAAGATGTCTTTGGCTTCGCATAGGACCAACATGGTGGCCATATGATGTCGTTTAATGGGTCGAATGGAATGTTATACACAAATCGATGAACGAACCGGCAAATTACGATATAGAGTAGCGTCAAATTCCAAAATCATCATATTTCTTAACACCAAAGATATCGTGGCATATTTTTTGCATATATGTATGTATATATATATATATATGTATAATTATTTTTTTACCAAATGATCAAAGTGTGTTTTGCTCATCAATACAGCACTTTGTGTTCAACGTTTATCAAAAACTTTATCGTTATTTGGAGTTTTGTTTTCCTCTCTATGTCTATCACTGCCATCATTCGTTTTTGTTTATCCTTTACCACACAGGCCCACATAGCATCCATTTTTGGATATCATGGCTCTTCATCATAACGATTCATGGCTGCTTGTGCAGCATGTCGGTAGCAGTTGAGAACGTTTCTTCGATTACAGATAGCGTTTTTTCCATAATGGACTTGCAGTTTTTTTGCTAGAAATATACAAACTGCTCGAATGTAAATCTGGCAACTGATCTTTCTTTAATTTGTCTTTGGTGTTACCAAACTTTTGAGGAAGTCCTTCTACTTTGCAATGTCTTGAATTGCATTATGCATATTGAGCCTTGTACCTGAATGTTCTTGTAGATTTTATATCTTGATCTTTCTCACTTGATCTTAATAAAGCAACTTGTGCATGCGCCTCCACTAAATAAGTCCTGAAATGCCAAAAGGCATATGTTTTTTTCTTCATGAGCCAAAATTTCTCAAAACAATGTGGCAGCAAGCCCTCTGCTTAGGGAACCATCCTTCGACATCAATATTAAACTTGTAAAGCTCCACAGAGTGTATCTGGTGTATAGGAACGTTTTGTATCACTTTAATGCCTAAGGCTGATATGTGGTTGGTCTCCATGTTGATTAACGTTGTTGTAAGTGTACAAGCCAAAGTAATATGAGAGGGACTATTGAGCAGCACTATGGCCAACCAATACCTATCCAAATTCACTATAATTGGAATTAAAAAATTCACAATACCTATCCAAAATCACTAATTCACTCTCATTTATCGACTAAAACTATAATTGGGTCTCCTCCCCGGTTTCAAACACCTCTGTGCCTTTTTTATTTATTTTTTGCATCAGACTCAAAAGGAGCCATTCGACGAACTTGAATCCAGGAGATGAACCCCAAGAGCTATCTCGTGGAGGGATGAGATCAACATCGGGTCCACGCCTAGGATGGTCTCGCGATCTCCAAGGTGCTTCTGGGTGAGCATTTTGCAACCTTCTCAATACATCCCCTGAGATATTTGTCACAGCACAACTGCAAATGCATTTTCTTCAGTTCCCCAGTCCACATCACAGACAAGCAAAGAAAGAGGCCATCTCGGAATGTATGTTGCAGTTGGTTTTCAGTAAGTACCAAGGTTTTCCAGCAAAATTGTTCTGAAGATGGATTGAAAGGCCATAATGTGAATGGGTTTCAAAGATATACTCAAAATTTGAAATGGTATATGGTTTGAGTAAAGGTTTCGAGATAGTATGGGAAGGATTGCAGCTTGGGTGCTTGACCTTTTGGCTAAAAACATAAAGCTAAGTGCGTAAAGGGACAAATCATGGCTTCGTCGTTCCCTATTCCTCTAAGCAGGTGGATGGGGATACACCTTGAAATTTGGAGATTAAAAACTTGTGTAACAGTGTGTATGTGTGTGTGTGTGTGTGTGTGTGTGTGTGTGTGTGTGTGTGTGTGTGTGTGTGTGTGTGTGTGTGTGTGTGTGTGTGTGTGTGCGTGCTAGCGAGGTACCCGTGCTACGGCAAACAGACCATGCAGAAACGGTGAATGCTAAAGCATGAAACCAATACATTCCACATTCCTGTGGCACCTTCAGTTACACGTTAGACATGGACAGCAGGTTCGTGAAAGACGTAGGTCAAAAAAAAACGACGAATAGAACCAATAAATTTCACATTACAGTGCTGCCTGTAGTCGAACATCAAGCACAGACAGCAGGTTCGTGAAGGACTTCCATGAAAAACTTACCCGTTTGAATTGTTCTATACCCAGTTAAAGGCGAATCTGCATGTGGCGATCCGCGAATGTCATGCGTAGAAAGTAGAAACCGTCACGGCATTTCGTCCTTCACCTGAACTCAATATCTCTATTTTCATTCCAAACAGCATAACTCCAATCACAAATTAAATAACATTAATATAAAAAACAAACTTTTACCAACATTCGTGACATAAACTAATATTTAAATCTGGATGTAGAGTAGTTCCGTACGGTTGGGTGAATACAATTACGAATTCAAAATCGAAATTGTATTCACTCAATTCCAAACGTCATAGCAATCATAAATTGATACTTTAACAAAATACTGTTTAAAATGACGATTGTATTGGGATATTATCAAACCAGCTCATTGCCGTCATCTGTCTACTTCCAGATTTGCGGCAGGTTCGTATCGAGTTATTTTCAAAATCATAATTTTATTGAGGATTTTTTGAAACCTCCTACCTACCTTACAACATCTGCTGGGGCCCCAAAATGTTCCACAGAAGGTTTGGTAGCTCCAGCCCCAAAACTGAGGGAGTAGTTTGGGGACGGACAGACGGACAGACAGACACTCCTGTTTTATGATATATATATATATATATATATATATATTATAATTTTTCTTTTTTTCATAACATAACAAAGCCATTTTATGCCCTTTTTCTGTGGTATCAATAATTAATGTTTGACTTTGACAGGTCTGAATGAAAGCGGGTTTTGTACATAAGGTTGAAACGTTGACAGTCAGATCAGGTTTGGTGGGGATTTGCATTGCAATAGAGTAGAATTGCAGAAATATGCAACACAGTTGTTTGGGCGCAAGAATAACATTAGCATAATTGCTAAGACATTATCCAGCACAATGCGTTCACTATTCACTGTCATGCTTTACATAGTTATTGTGTAATGTTCTGCAGTGAGCTGGACGCTCCTTTTGCCAAGTGGAGCACGGAGCAGGTGTGTAGCTGGTTACACGAGCAAGGACTGGGGTTATACACACCGATGGCACGCCAGTGGGTCTCGTCTGGCCAGACGCTCTTACATGCCACTGCTCATGATTTGGACAAAGTACGTCACCTTTAGCCAAGGTTCATACCCGTATTAACTGTTCTATCCTAAATGTGATTTTTTTTCATAGAATGTGTAATTGGGCTTGACATTGCATCTGATTGAACCACTGAACCAACATGCCACAACTGGGTGGCATATCGTCTTGCCACCTGACGATTGTGTAATCTCAGCTTTTGTTGTGTTGCAGCTCCTCCTAGAGGTATAGCGAGGAAACTTCATTTTATAACGAATTCACTGGTTACCTGAGTTCACCTACAGGTGGGCACAGAGGGATCAACGTCAATTAGTCCAATGAAAAAAATAAGAATTGTTTAATAGAAAATAATTAATAATTAGCACAACGACACAGCCATCCATTAGCCATATACGTAATGGACACAAATACACCCATTATGCCATTACCATGTATGCACGATCTGCCCAACCAGATATTGTAGGCCGAGGTGTAAATAACAGGATGGAGTGACCTTTTCACGTACATTGTACATAGTTATTGTGTAATTGCTGCAGCGAGATGGACGCTCCTTTTGCCAAGTGGAGCATGAAGCAAGTTTGCAGCTGGTTACATGAGCAAGGCCTTGTGATAGCACGCCAGTGGGTCTCGTCTGGCAAGTCGCCAAAGGTTTGCCTGAAATATACTTCTGCCCATGCCCTCTTCCTTCATGGGAGGGGAGGGGAGGGGGTAGCAGAGCAAGAAATCTCGGATATACAGTGCAGTCAGAAACCCCTTGACTTTTTCACATTTTGTTGTATTACGGCTTCAATTTAAAATGGAATAAATTTGAGATTTTTTGTCACTGATCTACACATAATACCCCATAATGTCACAGTGGAATTTATTTTTTAGAATTTATACAATTTACAAAATAATTAATATAACAGGTAAATAATTGAAAACATTGAAAAATATAAAATAACTAAAAATTGGACTAGCGTTCAATTTTTTCAATTTTTTCAATTTTTCAATTAATAAGTGAAATAACAACAAATAATTTATTCACGTTCCAACAGGACACTGACCCCAATCATACAGCCAAAGCAACACTGGAATAGCTTCAGAACAAGAATGTGAAAGTCCTTGAGTGGCCCAGCCAAAGCCCAGATTTGAATCCCATTGTGAATCTGTGGAAAGACTTGAAGATTGCTGTTCATCGACGCTCTCCATCCAACTTGACAGAGCTTGAGCAAATCTGCAAGAAAAAATGGGAGAAACTCCCCAAATACAGATGTGCAAAGCTGATACAGACATACCCAGGAAGACTCGAAGCTGTAATCGCTGCCAAAGGCGCTTCTACGAAGTATTGACTTAAGGGGTTGAATACTTATGTAAATTAGATATTTCTGTATTTAATTTTCAATAGATTTGTAAAAAAATTATAAAACAGATTTTCACTTTGTCATGTTTTTATTTTCTCACAAAGCTTCTTTTTTTCCGGTATGTGTAGGTTGGTGACAAGAAATTAAAATTTAATCCATTTTAAGTTCAGGCTGTAACACAACAAAATGTGGAAAAGTCAAGTGGTGTGAATACTTTCTGAAGGCAATGTATGTGAATGTGTGTGTATGTATGTATGTACACACAAAAGTGTTATGTAAGTGTATGCAAAACACAGTTACCGACCTGGTTTCGACCTTCTTGGGGCTTCATCAGGGCAACGCAGTGAGCCTTCCATACACTTGTGACTGAAAACCTTTCGGTTATACAATATATCAGTCATTATGTGACTTCATACCATCAGTGGGGAACCGCCAGTAAGGTGTCCCATACAGCTACTGCTGCACCTTACTGGGAGCGATAAGCACCGCCTGCCACACCCTAACATTATCTCTGGTATCCACCAGAGATAGGTCGACTCCATATAGTGAGGAGCCATCTAGCAGTGCGTCATTATTGGTTGACGAGTTATCAAGTGACCACTATAATCGTCATGGGTGTGCGTCTGTCTGTCTGTCTGTCTGTCTGTCCGCAGCATAACTACCCGATGATATCATCCGATCTTGATGAAACTTGGGTGGGAGGTTGATATCATGATCTAGTTGTGTCCTGCCTAGAGTGGGCGTATTGCACCCTTTGTGGGCGGAGCCACGCCCAAAAAAGATGTCTTTTTAGGGGGTAATCGAGTTCAAGCTACATCTTCTCCGAGGGAGTTGGTGGAATCTGACAGGGGTTTCGGTATTTGGTTAGGCCAATGTCATGTGTCTAGCCCCACGGAGCTCGATTTTTCATTTTCGCCCCAAGGTCAAGGTCACGAATTTAGAAAAGTCGATTTTTTTATGGTTTTATTACATTGTTCGCTTCCTGATAGGGTGAAATGTCGTACATGATCTTATATTATCACATACATCATGAAATAAAAGTTTTCCAACAAATTTCAGAATCTTCGACCTTTGACCATTGAAGGTCACAAAGATCAAATTTTCAAAGTTGTCGGAATCTAACCGAATTTTCGGTATTGTGTAGCTCACTGACCTCATAACATTGCTCATTGAGCATTGTCATTGAATACCGCTCGCTCGTGAACCATCGTCGTCTCCTGACTTATGGATGTTAAATTCAGATACTGTCACATATAATTATGGATGTCATATAATTCAGATACTCCCAGTAAGGTGCTTGGCAGGCAATGCGGACATGCGTGGCGATGACGTCATGACGTTCACTCATTAGGTTGCAGCGCCAAATTACAGATACTAATTAGTTACTCCCAACCGCATCCAGGTCGACTCCATGTAGTGACTGATATATAACCGAAATGTTTTCAGAGCGTCACAAGTGTATGGAAGACTCACTGCGTTGCCCTGATGAAGCCCCAACAAGGGCGAAACCAGGTCGGTAACTGTGAGTTTTGCATACACTTGTGACAGTATCTGAATTTAACATCCATAATGACGCACTGCTAGATGGCCCCTCCGGAGCTTGGCAGGCAATGCGGACATGCGTGGCGATGACTCATGGCCCCTCTGGAGCCGCCAACTTGGTCAGCCCACTGCACCTCACTGGGTTCTTAAGCCGCCATTTTGTTTCGGCCTACTCAAACTTGCCTTGCTTCAGAAATACGATCGATTATCATTATATAATTGAAGTATATCATCAAAATCTGGATTCGGACATGAGGATTGGGTGCTGTAGATGAAATAATGTCCAAATCTGGAGTGAAATCTGAAAATTTACCATAGCTAGTGATTGGTGAACGCTATTGAGGCTGCTTTTGCAAGCCATGGTGTTACAGTAGACAGAGCTCACATTTTTGTGCGATATACTTTAATTGTAGTAATAGATCGTTATATTAGTGTACTTACAAAAATATTCATATTTAAAAAACAACAAGTCAGGAGAGGAAGGGGAGAAAGGTGGTTCATCACCTTTTCTTTAAATATATGCTGGTGAATGTGGCGATCATCCCGTTTCTGCGTTAAGTGTGATGCCAAGCAGGAAGAAGAAGAAACCGTACTACCAACTTCGTACACTTCCGGAATTGTTTAATTTATTTGTGTTCAAATGTCTGGTGATTGTTTTGTATTTATTTATGTGAATGTGTACTTGTATATAACTGTCATTAATATTAAAAAGCTTAGGCACGATCGAGCGATTTGTTTTTTTTTTACTCCAAAAAAACGATCTTTTTTTTTCTATTTTTTTTGTTTGTTTGTTTGCTTGCCTAAAACACTCCCAGGCACTCACTGATGAACCTCTGAAAGTTTGACAAAGATCCGTTCAGCCATCTCTGAGAAAAATGGCGACAGGCAGACAGACAGACAGACATCTCTCTTATTTAGTAGATAACGAGGTGCTCATAAGAAAAAACCCGAAAGATGCTTACCAATATCGTGGCCCGCCATCTTGGTCAGCCCACTACACCTCACTGGGTTCTTAAGCCGTCATTTTGTTTCGGCCTACTCAAACGTGCCTGGCCTTAGAAACACGATCAATTATCATTATGTGGCGGGCACGAAAGCTCACTGGCGTGAGGGCATCATTCCACGCACCAAGTGGGCGGCAGCCACGCCCGAGGGGTAGGCGTGGCCGCGGGATATACACCAGGCGCGCAGCCCGGAGCGCACCAGTGCTACAGTTGAGCTCGTTTAATAAAGACTCTTAAACTCACCGCGTTGTCTGCTTCCTTTTTGTTGTACAAGCAAGCGCGCGTAGCACCACGCTTCATTGGTGACCCCGACGTGATGGTCAGCCGTCGCTGACTACCCGAATACGCCATCGCAATGGCAAACAACGCGGTCCAAATGAAACTCCCCGAGTTCTGGGAGACGCAAGCCGAAGTCTGGTTCCTGCAGGCAGAAGCCCAGTTCCGACTTCGAGGCATCACGGTGGACGAGACCATGTACTGCCACGTGGTCGCTTCCCTCGGGCCCGGCATGGCCGCCCGCGTCCTGTCGGTCCTGAGGAACCCACCGGCCGACGGCAGGTACGAGGCGATCAAGCGTCTCCTCCTCGCCACGTTCGGCCTCACGGTGGACGCACGGGCCAACCGCCTCCTGGACCTCCCCGAGCTCGGCGACACGCGACCGTCGGTCCGCATGGACCATATTCTGTCATTGATGGGCGACGAAACCCCGAACGCTCTTTTCCGGGCGTTATTTCGACGCCAGCTGCCGGCACGAGTCCGCCTCGCGTTGGCTGGTTCTGTGACGACGGAACCCCGAGCGCTCGCTGCCGAGGCCAACAGGTTCTTCGCGGCTTTGGACATGCAGGCGAGTTTTGGCGCGGCCGCCGCGCATCCCGAGGCTGACCCTGATGCTGATGCACCACACCTCGGGGATCCCGAGGCTGACGCACGCCGCGTGGCCTCCGCCACGCCCACCACCACCGGGAAAACCGCGGCCTCCGCCTTCGCCGCGAACCTGGTGCCATTTCCACGCTAGGTTTGGCCACAAGGCGAGGACTTGTTGCCTGCCGTGCTCCTTCGGCAAGTCGGGAAACTACAAAGCCGGCGCTCGGTAGCGGCCCTGAGCGTCGGCCATTCCGGCAGCCTTCTTTTTATAACGGACACCTTGTCCGGGCGCCGTTTCCTATGCGATACGGGGGGCACAGGTGAGCGTTATCCCTGCCTCTACGTCCGACAAGCACACCGCGGGCCGGGGCCCCGCGTTGCTTGCCGCGAACGGAACACCCATACGCACATTCGGGAAGCGCTGCCTCTCCCTGCGGTTCGGAAGGCAACGCTTTGCGTGGACGTTCGTAACCGCTAGTGTCCCCATGGCACTACTCGGTGCGGACTTCCTCTGTGCACACGGGTTGTTGGTAGATGTGAAGAACAGACGTCTCGTCCAGGCTGAAACGTTCAGCTCGCTTGCTTGCGCGCTGAGCAGCTCGTTGAGCGGCTCACTGAGCGGCTCACCGAGCGGCTCGCCAAGCGGCTTGCTGAGTGGTTTGGTCCCTGCGAGGTTAGTTTGTACCCTTCCAGCAGCGGACGACTTCACCCGCCTCCTCGCCAGCTTCCCGGCCCTTACGCGGCCCACCTTCTCGGCGGGGGCCGTCAAGCACGGGGTGGAACACCACATCCCCACCGCCGGGCCACCCGTCTACGCCCGGGCACGCCGCCTCGAGCCGACGAAGCTCGCGGTGGCTAAAGCGGAGTTCGCTACGCTGGAGCAGCTAGGCATCGTGCGGCGCTCCGAGAGTGCTTGGGCGTCGCCGCTTCACATCGTGCCAAAGCCCGGCGGGGGATGGCGACCATGCGGGGACTACCGGCGCCTCAATGATGCCACCACCCCCGACCGCTACCCCGTCCCCCACATCCAGGACTTCTCCGCCCGGTTGGCGGGCATGTCTTTCTTTTCGAAGGTGGACCTCATACGCAGCTACCATCATGTCTTCGTCAGGCCGGAGGACATCCCGAAGACGGCGGTCATCACCCCGTTCGGACTGTTCGAATTTCTTCGGATGCCCTTCGGTTTGAAGAATGCGGCTCAGGCGTTCCAGCGACTCATGGACAGCGTCTTGCGCGACTTGGATTTTGTGTACGTATACCTGGACGACATCCTCGTCACCAGCGCGTCCCGCAAAGAGCACCTTCACCATCTCCGCACGCTCTTTGAACGTCTGGGCCAGCATGGCCTCATCGTGAACCCCGCCAAGTGCCGGTTCGGCGTCGCCGACATCGATTTTTTGGGGCACCGCGTCACTAGGCACGGGGCCGTCCCCCTACCGGCCAAGGTGGAGGCGGTGAAGGGGTTTCCGCGCCCCCGCACGATCAAGGGGCTCCAGGAGTTCCTGGGCATGGTAAACTTTTACCATCGGTTCCTGCCCCGCATCGCCCAGCTCCTGCGCCCCTTGCACGAGGCCCTCCGAGGGAAGCCGGGCAAAGTTGACGTTACCTGGACCGAGCAGATGGACGCGGCATTCGCAGACGCGAAGCTCGCCTTGGCTAACGCCACCATGCTCGCGCACCCGGCGCCCGATGCACCGATCGCGCTCACCACCGACGCCTCGGACTACGCGGTGGGCGCGGTGCACGAGCAATGGGTGCGTGGTGCTTGGCAACCGCTGGCGTTCTTCAGCCGGCAGCTTCGCCCGCCCGAACGCCGCTATAGTACCTTCGACCGCGAGTTGCTCGGGCTTCACCTGGCGGTCAGGCACTTCCGCCATCTGCTCGAGGGCCGTGCGTTCACGGCCTTCGTCGACCACAAGCCACTGGTCTTCGCGATGGGCAAGGTCGCCGAGCCGTGGTCGGCCCGGCAGCAGCGTCACCTCTCAGCCGTGTCCGAGTACACGACGGACATCCGGCACGTCGTGGGGAAGGACAACCCGGTGGCGGATTGCCTTTCATGGTCCGTCGCCCACGCAGTCCACCTTGGCATCGACTATGCCCGGATGGCGGCGGACCAAGCCGCCGACCCCGGCGTCCAGGCCTTGCGGACCACCGTCACGGGCCTCCGCGTCACCGAGGTGCCGTTCGACGGCGCGGCCCTCTTGTGCGATGTCTCCCTCGGGCGGCCTCGCCCCATTGTGCCCGCGGGCTGGCAGCGCCAGGTGTTTGACGCCATCCACGGCCTGTCCCACCCGGGCACGAAGGCCTCCCAGAGGTTGGTCGCCGACAAGTTTGTCTGGCATGGCCTCCGGAAGGCCGTCCGCGGCTGGACCAGGACGTGCCTCGCGTACCAGCGCGCGAAGGTGCACCGGCACACCCAGGCCCCATTGGCCCCGTTCACGGTGCCGGAACGAAGGTTCGACCACGTACACGTGGACCTGGTGGGACCTCTGCCCCCCTCGCGGGGTTTCACCCATGTCCTGACAATGGTGGACCGCACCACCCGGTGGCCGGGGGCCGTGCCTTTGGTGGCGACGACGGCGGCGGACGTCGCACAGGCGTTCATCGCCACCTGGGTCGCCCGGTTTGGCGCCCCCTCGGACATATCGTCCGACCGCGGCCCCCAGTTCACCTCGGAGCTCTGGGGGGCGGTCGCGCGGGGGCTCGGAGTCCAGCTGCACCGAACCACGGCCTACCACCCCCAGGCCAACGGCCTGTGCGAGCGGTTCCACCGCTCGTTGAAGGCCGCGCTCCGGGCCACCCTCCGCGACGTCGGCTGGGTCGACAGGCTCCCCTGGGTCCTGCTGGGCCTCCGGACGGCGCCCAAGGACGACCTGTGCGCATCCGCGGCGGAGTTGGTCTTCGGACAACCGCTGCGGGTGCCGGGCGAGTTCCTCCCCGACCCCACGGCACCATGGTCCGCGGCGCAGGAGCGCTCCGTGCTGCAGGAGACAGCCCGGAGGTTCGCCCCGGTGCCGACGGCGCACCACGGGCACCCGCCTACGCACGTCGCCCCGGAGCTTCGCACCGCGGAGTATGTCTTCGTCCGGCACGACGCCCACCGGACACCACTGCGGCCCCCATACGACGGGCCTTTCCGCGTGCTGGAGACCGGGGTGAAACACTTCACCTTGGACATCGGCGGTACTCCCGACCGCGTCTCGGTGGATCGCCTCAAACCGGCCCACCTCGACGTGGACCACCCCCCGCCGGTGGCTCGGCCCCCGTGTCGGGGCCGCCCCCCTGCGGGCAGACCCCCGGCACCGCCCAGGCCCGCCGGCACGCCGCCCCCCGGTCCTGCACCCATCCCGGGCGCAGCCGGAGGCATCCCAGCTGGCATCCCTGCACCCCGGGACGCCGCCGGTCGCCAGAGGGCGCTTCGGCCGGGTCATCCGTTTGCCCCGCAAACTGGCCCTCCAGGTGCGCGGGAATTCTGGGGGGGCGCGTGTGGCGGACACGAAAGCTCACTGGCGTGAGGGCATCATTCCACGCACCAAGTGGGCGGCGGCCACGCCCGAGGGGTAGGCGTGGCCGCGGGATATACACCGGGCGCGCAGCCCGGAGCGCGCCAGTGCTACAGTTGAGCTCGTTTCATAAAGACTCGTAAACTCACCGCGTTGTCCGCTTCCTTCTTGTTGTACAAGCAAGCGCGCGTAGCACCGCGCTTCAATTACATAATTGAAGCATATCATCAAAATCTGGATTCGGATATGAGGATTGGGTGCTGTTGACGAAATAATGTCCCTTTCTGGAGTGAAATCTGACAAAACTTACCATATATAGCGATTGGTGAACGCTATTCAGGCTGCTTTTGCAAACCATTGCATTACAGTAGGCTAAGCTCACATTTTTGTGTGATATACTTTCATTGTATTACTAGATAGTAAAATAAAAAAAAACTGGCTCAGTAGCCACATTATCGCAGTTGCCTTCTTGGCAAGGTTCGCAAGCTCTGGTGCATTCAAGGCCATGTTTTTGCAGCTACATTTCAGTTTGCTGCATCCTGTCGTGCAGTTGCAGTGGATCATTTTGAGCAGAATGTGTGTCGCAGAGCTATTGTGCATCATGAGTGGAATAAGTTTGTCCCCTTGCATGTCGGCCCAGCCCCATTTAGTAAAGTCCATGCCGTCTTCCTTGTCCATCCAAACCGTGACTTGTAGGTACATCCGCCGAGAGTGAAGGTTTGTGGTTGACGTTATCTGCTGCAAACAACAGCATCATATCCGGTATGTTGACGCCACCTAAAACATCGAGAGCCACTGAAAAAGAAGTGTTTTACTCAAACTTTTGCACTTCTGATTATGAGGAGCAATAACCCATGGCAGAAAGACTGTCTATCAAAAACCTTCATCTGAAGTGATGATGCATTTGGACTGCGAGCCCAAGTTGTAATGGTGCTATCACAGTCCTTGGTGCTATCACAGTCCTTGGTGCTATCACAGTCCTTGGTGCTATCACAGTGCTATCAAGTTGTAATGGTGCTATCACAGTGCTATCAAGTTGTAATGGTGCTATCACAATGCTATCAAGTTGTAATGGTGCAATCACAGTGGTATCGAGTTGTAATGGTGCTATCACAGTGCTATCAAGTTGTAATGGTGCTATCACAGTGCTATCAAGTTGTAATGGTGCTCTCACAGTGGTATCAAGTTGTAATGGTGCTATCACAATGCTATCAAGTTGTAATGGTGCAATCACAGTGGTATCGAGTTGTAATGGTGCTATCACAGTGCTATCAAGTTGTAATGGTGCTATCACAGTGCTATCAAGTTGTAATGGTGCTCTCACAGTGGTATCAAGTTGTGATGGTGCTATCACAGTGCTATCAAGTTGTAATGGTGCTATCACAGTGCTATCAAGTTGTAATGGTGCTATCACAGTCCTTGGTGCTATCACAGTGCTATCAAGTTGTAATGGTGCTATCACAGTCCTTGGTGCTATCACAGTGGTATCATGTTGTAATGGTGCTATCACAGTCCTTGGTGCTATCACAGTGCTATCAAGTTGTAATGGTGCTATCACAGTGCTATCAAGTTGTAATGGTGCTGTCAAGTTGTAATGGTGCTATCAAGTTTTAATGGTGCTATCACAGTGCTATCAAGTTGTAATGGTGCTATCACAGTGCTATCAAGTTGTAATGGTGCTATCACAGTGCTGTCAAGTTGTAATGGTGCTATCATAGTCCTTGGTGGTATCATCGTCCTTGTTGCTATCACAGTCCTTGGTGCTATCACAGTCCTTGGTGCTATCACAGTTCTTGGTGCTATCACAGTCCTTGGTGCTATCACAGTGCTATCAAGTTGTAATGGTGCTATCACAGTCCTTGGTGCTATCACAGTTCTTGGTGCTATCACAGTGCTATCAAGTTGTAATGGTGCTATCACAGTGCTATCAAGTTGTAATGGTGCTATCACAGTGCTATCAAGTTGTAATGGTGCTATCACAGTGCTATCAAGTTGTAATGGTGCTATCACAGTGCTATCAAGTTGTAATGGTGCTATCACAGTGCTATCAAGTTGTAATGGTGCTATCACAGTGCTATCAAGTTGTAATGGTGCTATCACAGTGCTATCAAGTTGTAATGGTGCAATCACAGTGCTATCAAGTTGTAATGGTGCTATCACAGTGCTATCAAGTTGTAATGGTGCTATCACAGTCCTTGGTGCTATCACAGTCCTTGGTGCTATCACAGTCCTTGGACGCACTGCTTGAACAATTGTGTGCCCAATACTCGCTTCTTTCTGACGGGTGTCCTTTCCAATAAGAATATGTTGAAGCAGACAACGCAAGCTCGGGGGAAAATAGTCTATGGCAGACTCCAGTTTAAGGTCTGTAGCTTTTGGATACTTGTCTTTTAAACGTGGAACCAAGGTTTTTAGATCACTTTTGATGAGTTTGGCGGCAGTTTCTATGAGGCCTCTCTTCTGGGCTTCCTCATCGTCATCGTGCATCCTGTTTAAGTAATTACGGAGGATTTTTGTAGTTTTCCCTCGAAATGTCACAATATCATGAAGCTCTCACCTTCAGCCACGAATACATCCTGGCGAGTGCGAAAATGTACATCACATGAACGATGGTACAAACAGTCTGCAGCAACTCTCCGCTGAAGTATTCAACACGTCCCTCGACAGTTGTGGCCGAGTCATCACTTTGTGTTTTACAGTGTGACAGTATCTTGTCCACAAAGTTATCTGTTCTAACACAGCTATAGGCATCGTAATCAACACTAATTTTGCTCGTCGCAACTTTGTTCCCACAGAATAAGCAGTTTGTTGTACTATGGTACGGTCCACTCAAGAGGCGCCGTGCACTTCTCTTGACGGATGTGGTTTGATCTAACTTAGCTTTCTTATGTTTCTCAATGTTCCTTTTTTTTACGTAATTCATATGGCAAGACCTGTGCACTCCAGTTCCAGCTGCTACAATGATGTCATCTCCTCTCTCGACACTTGCCTTGTTCATGCGAGCAACTCCTTTCCTACCAATGTCGACTCTGTCTTCGCTCCGTAACTCCTTCTGGCACAAGGGGCAGTTGGGTGCTTGCTCCGCACCCATTTTCATGACCTGAAACAAAAAAGAAGAAGTTTTAGCATCAATGATGCCATGACGTCACATGGGATAGTTTTGTTAGAATCAGGATTTATAACTTTACTGAAATAATGATACGTAGAGATAATTTTTACACTTAACCCTTTTGGTCATGAATTCTTTTAACGATGAAATTATGAAAAAAAATTCCATTACTTAATTTTTTTAGGATGTATTTAGCTCACTGAAAGTCATATTACCCCCCAAAAAATTAACCTCAAAAGGTTAAAGTGCTTGGAAAGTGTTCAATTCACCTGATATGAGTAGATATCAGATATGTCCTAACATTGGCTGCCATCTTTTTCTAATCTCATATCTAGACTCTTTCTGGTAGTCCATTTTTGGCAACTTTTAATGTTGTTCTGCAGACCTAATAGAAAAGGAAAATACCATAAAACGTTTTCTTGCAATTTTCTTGGGGTACATGGCAATCTTTCCATATTTTGACTCTACTAATATATACTGTATATGTTTTTTTGTTTTTGTTTTTGTTTTGTTTTTTTGTACATATGTATAGTACGTATATGTATGTGGACTGTAATGAAGTATCTATTTTAAATATAAAAATACCATATTGAAAGCCTCTCCTCGGTGAATGACACATGAAAGCCCGCTTAGAGTTTGCAAAAAAAAGCACCTAAAGGACTCCCAGACTGTGAGAAACAAGATTCTGTGGTCTGATGAAACCAAGATTGAACTGTTTGGCTTCCATCTGGCCACTCTGCCATGGAGCCCAGATCGGTGGAGTGTTGCAGTGATGGTTGTCCTTCTGGAAGTTTCTCCCATCTCCACACAGGATCTCTGGAGCTCAGCCAGAGTGACCATCGGGTTCTTGGTCACCTCTCTTACCAAGGCCCTTCTCCCCCGATTGCTCAGTTTGGCCGGGCGGCCAGCTCGAGGAAGAGTCCTGGTTGTTCCAAACTTCTTCCATTTAAGAATTATGGAGGCCACTGTGCTCTTGGGAACCTTCAATGTAGCAGAGATTTTTTTGTAGGCTTCCCCAGACCTGTGCCTCGACACAATCCTGTGTCTGAGCTCTGCAGGCAGTTCCTTCGACCTCATGGCTTGGTTTTTGCTCTGATATGCATTGTCAGCTGCGAGACCCTATATAGACAGGTGTGTGCCTTTCCAAATCATGTCCAATCAATTGAATTTACCACAGGTGGACTCCAATCAAGGTGTAGAAACATCTCAAAGATGATCAAGAGAAATGGGAGGCACCTGAGCTAAATTTCAAGTGTCATCGCAAAGGGTATGAATACTTATGTCAATGTGATATTTCAGTTTTTTCTTTTTAATAAATTTGCAAAACTTTATAAAATTCTGTTTTCTCTTTGTCATTATGGGGTATTGAGTGTAGATTGATGAGGGGAAAAATGAATTTAAACGATTTCAGCAAAAGGCTGCAACATAACAAAATGTGAAAAAAGTGAAGGGGTCTGAATACTTTCTGAATGCACTGTATCTCAGATGCTTCATTTTATCTCACCTGCAACGACGTTCCGGGGAGCTTATGTGATTGCGCGTTGTCCATCAGTCCGTAAACACTTGCAACTTCCTCTCCGAAACCACTGAAGGGATTGTGACCAAACTTGGCACATATTATATTTGTTGTGTTGTGACTAAAGTTTGTTCACGGCATTAAAAAAAATCGTGGTCTAAGGGGTTTTATCAGTGGTCAAAGATCCAGGTTTGACTCCACAAAACAGGAATTTGCTTTTTCACAGAAACTGCACACACAATTTCGATGAAACTTGACCACAGCCTTCATCACCCGTGATGTACCCGAGTTTGTTCACGGCATTAAAAGTCTGCCCCTTTGGTGGTCTATGGGGTGTAAGGGGTTGCCCCCCAAAATAGGTATTTTTTTCTTTTTTTGTTTAAAGTCTTATGATTATGTTTGTATGATTCCACATGCTGTGCTGTCTTCTAGAAACCATTGAAATTGGTTTAAAATACCTTTAGTCAGTGTAGTATGCATGCTGTTTATTCTACCAGGTGAGCTCCACAGGGGTATTGCCCCTATGTTTATTTGGACTTTTAGTGAAGTCAAATGGTCTAGCAAACCGCATTACATGCTTTCTCCAGGAGCTTGGCATCAAAAATGCACTGCACAAGAAGAAACTGCAACTTGCACTGCAGGCCATGGGCTCAGAGGAGGAAGATGGCAAGGGGAATCTCGACCACAACTGGGTTACACGTAAGTAGTGGTTATGAATATTTGCTGTTAGCGTGGTTCTAGAAAGGTTGAAGTTTATATTTGATCAATCGTTCGTCGATCAATGAGAGGTTTGAGATACTTTGAACATGACTTTCTATCACTTGCCTCATAACCCAATGGTTCCATTGATGATGTTGCTGCTTTCAGGCTGGTTGGACGATGTTGGACTTTCACAGTACAAGGATCAGTTTAACGAGGCCCGGATCGACGGGCGGATGCTCCATTACATAACAGTGGTATGGCATATTATTTAATTTTGTCATCTTCATTGTTTCTTTAAACCTGTCGGTATGTGGTTTTTACTATTGATGCATTTCTTCACTCTCGTTTTTTATTTTCTTGCTCTCTCTCTCTCTCTCTCTCTCTCGGTGGCCTCAAGGGGGCGCTACCACAAAGGTAACCCCTCTGCTCGCCCCCATAAATCGTCGTTTTATTTCCATCCACTACCAGAGCATGTGCTGTTATTCACTCACTGTGTAAAATATGTATCATTTATGGCCTTTCCTTGCAATGGTCCTTTTACATTGCAAGATTTATCTTCCTTGGAAGCTCATACACACATCCTTTAAGGGTGTAGTACTGGTGAACAGGTGATTTTTTTTTTTTTTTTTTAGCTGAACAGTTTCCTTATAGTCTTATAAACAAGAATCATGCTATTAGAGGTCATAGAAGTACCCCTAATTATTGAAAAATTCTAATTTCAATTCAATTCAATATAATATTTTGCATGAAATTTGTTATAACTTGGGAAATGCATCATTCTTTTGGGCTGAAATTTGGTCAGGATATTCAGAATATCACTTCCTTTAAAATGATGAAGGCTTTTGTTTATAGGAGTAGCCATTGTGGATTTATTGAAGGACAACCAAGTTTTATCTGGTAATTGGCATAATTAGCTAATTAGTGAACATTTGACATAATTTCACAAAATCCTCTCATCAGGTAGTAGAGTAACACATGTATAATACATGTACCAAGTTTTGTGTGAAAAGAATGATAGGTGACATAGAAGATAGAAGTAGAAATGTGTTCTTTGTTTTTCCTTGTTTTTTATTGACGGTCTAATTTATGCAAATTATATGCATGTAATATGACAAAGAAGCGTTGACACTGGTCTGAGTTAAAGCCAAGATTATATCTTTCAAGAAAAACTGAAAATTAGATACCTATGTAGTTTTCTCAATTTTTCACCAGTACTACACCCTTAACCCTTTTCTATTCCTTCCTTATCTTTTTTTTTTAGCACAGGAGCTTTTGGAAAACAAACAATTTGAATTTTCATTGTTTCTGTTCACCACCAGTAGAGCTACCTTACTCTGGATACTCTAAGGAATTAAAAGCAAAATATGGGTTCCGGTCTTTTTCTGTCATTATGGCCTTATTTGCACAATATGCACAGCCTTGTATTACCTGAAGGAATGTGACACCTGCTGACTCCCTTTTCTAGGATGATCTTCTTTCACTCAAAGTCACTAGTACCCTGCACCACCTGAGCTTTAAACGTGCAATCCAGGTGCTCCGGATGAACTCTTTTCACCCCAACTGCCTGCGTAGAAGGCCCTCTGACGAGGCAAGGATTATATATTTAACTCTCCATATCCTTTACCATCACTATATTCATTTACAGGGGGTTGTATGAATTTGTTATCAGTACAGCAATCGTCACATCTGTAAAAAAAAAAAACATTTTTAGAACCAAAACCTCTTGTCTTCAATCCCACCGACTGCCCATAGAGTTACATAAAAAGCCGACAACTTGGCCTCTTGAATCCCACCCAAACCAGCGCAACACAAAGCTTGTAGCAAATCCAGTAAGATGGCACTGCTCCGCAATCCGCATGCTAGTTGCAGCCATGTATTTAATATCCCTCGGGCCGCTGTGGTCATCCGTTAAACTGGCAATTCGATCTGGCAGCATTACTGGAAAAACAGATCACCATTTTCTCTTAAGTCAGTAAGCCTTAAAAACTGAAATTACATACATATACATCTTGCCCATTTGATATTTGAAATACATTAAGCACAGCATACAATGATTGTATTTTTGCATGATTAAACGGTGTATGGCAGACTAGTCTGCTGTTCGCAATGTTTTGGAATACAAATGCTTTGCATACATTTGTTCATGTGCCAAAGGCTCTTGCTGTGTCGGAACAATAACAAGACCACGATGGGAATTGAAACACAATGTATAAAAATGGAAGTACTTTTTAAAATGAGAAATACACTCCGATTGTTGGGCCATTTGGAAATTGTTCTATATACAGCGCCCCCCCCCCCTTCCCCCCACTCCACTACCTCTTACCTGCTACCCCCAATGTAATGTATGCATGTAACTTGTACTGGACTCTTGTAAAGGGGGTCAATTAAACCACTTTTGAATTACATTTATAATTACCCCCACATTCAAGGCCCATCTGAAGGCTCATAATTTACACATTCAAGGCCCATAATTTGCTTACAGGTAGTGGTAACACCATCTGAAGTGACACAGTGGACCAATCATCGTGTGATGGAGTGGCTACGCTCAGCAGACCTTGCGGAATATGCACCCAATCTTCGTGGAAGTGGTGTCCATGGAGGGCTTATGGTGTGTAGATCCTCATTTTATTTGCGTCTTTCTTACTACTATACTTGAATATGAGAGCTGGAGTGCCATCTATTTATTATGTACTTAATGATTGTGGTAGGAGTTGCTCCAAGGAGGATATGTTATGTTACAATTGATTTTGAAGGGACATAATCGGGGACCTTAAGGTAAAACAAAAATGGTCATGGTATTTTTACTTTCACTGCCGCAATTATTCCCACCACCTTGTGGGGTTGGCCGAGGAATGTTCTTGGCCCCAATCTTTCACGAGCTGGCTGGCCAGGCCTGACTTTTGACTGGAAGTGACAGGAATTTGTAAATTGTTTTAGGTGCCAGCGATAAATAATCTCATTAGTGATCTACTCGGGCCAAGTATGGCTCTTCATAATGTATCAGGGGCAGAAAGAGGAATGATGCAGGAGGAGCGGAAATAGTAAAAGCACTCAAAAAGAGAAATGACAAAAAGATTCTGCTGCACACAAGTCCTTTCGTGTGATATGAGGCCGATGCGGGCTGCAATATTGTGACCGCACTGCCGACAAGCGAAGTAGTGACGGAGTTGACTGGCAAGCTGCATGGGAGTACTTGTTGGGCTTGCTCATGCCGACAAATGTGTTTGGCCTCTGCAGCAGCAGCTCTGGGCTAGCAGGATGGTACACACACTCACATCTAAGCTGTCTACCTGGGTTTGAATCCAGACTCAGCTATAAACTGGCATCCCTATGTTTCACAGGCTGGGTGATTCATCAATGTGTTTGCCGACACTTGGAAGGGCGTTCAACGGGTGTCCCGTCTGCTGGCCTAGGTTGGTGGACATTAAAGATCCCTTTGCAAAGGTGGTCCTTTGCAAAGAGTAGGTGAGCTATCACCGGCACCATTTCCAAATTCCAAATTACTGCCCTAACCAGCAGAGGGCATTGCATCAGCGACACAGCAACGTCTTCAGCCAATGATGCTACCCCACAGCCTTGTGCTGCATATGAAAGAGGAATAATAAGGAGCTCTGTTGGACTTTGCCACTGCACAACCATATTTCACAGTAATGATATTACCTCCACCACCAAAGGTTCTTGACTTCAAACCTTGACTTGACTTGACTTCAAATCGCCACCAAAGGTGGATGGAGGTTATGTTTTCACCCCTGTCTGTTTGTTTGTCCGTTTGTCCGTGAACAAGATATCTCAAAAAGTTGTGGACGGATTCGGACGATATTTGGCAGAGATGTAGCGCATGTGACGAGGACGAAATGATTAGATTTTGGTGAAGATCTGGATTCGGATCCGGCTACTAGAATTTTAAAAGTGATTCTTCATCATTGGGAGATGGGGCCAAAAACGATACATAGCAGGATATCTCAAAAAGTTATGGACGGATTTGGACGAAACTTTGTGGACAGATTGTGTGGGTGACAAGGAAGAATGGACTCGATTTTGGTGAAGATCTGAATATGGATTCAGATCCGGCTAGTATAATTTTTTAAGTGATTCTTCACCATTGGGAGATAGGGTCAAAAACGATACATAGCAGGATATCTCAAAAAGTTGTGGACGGATGATTTTGATTAAATGTGATTCTGTATTGTGATTTTCTGGTCCACTCTGGGATACAAAACGTAAACTGTTCACCTGACAGAGGTATGCTCTCTACTGAGTGCCGTTCTAGTTGTTGCTGTTTTTGGCATGACCCTCATATCATGCATCACGACCCTCGTACCCTATTTTATCACAAGCATGACCCGAATATCGTGCACATTCAAACACAATCCTTAAGCTGACAGGTCCCTACTCCCTGACTTCGAGATTTGCTGCAGATTGTTTGTTCCTAGGTGGTATTGTTTGCCAGGTCGTAGGTACACGCAAACCTCCTTACCATGACAAGGCCACAGGAAATTGGAGGCAGTGACCCATTCTTCTCACCTATTCTTCATGAAAGACCACCATTGCTATTGGAAAATGGGCCCTGTGTCACCGTGGGACCTTTCACATGCGCCAACTACCACATCTTGGACACTTCCTCTATCTTGACATCCTTACGCTGGACTCAGACGGCTGAGATTGCAGGCAGAGAGCTCATTGTCTGGCTTTGTCGATGCGGAGGTAGACATAGAGGTAGGGGTGGAGGGGTGGTTGGTTTACAATATTGTGAACTCACACATCCAATATGTCACCCTGTATGCCAAACAACAGAGTGACAGTTGATTCTGACATTCCCAACTGCACTAAGATTTGTACCCAGGATATACAGCTCCAAGGTAAGTGTGCTGCATTCTGAATGCGCAGGCTTCATAACTATCCTTCCAGCCTTATAAATTTGGCCACTTTACAGCATTAGATGCAGAAATATATGAAGCAGAAAGTATAACTCAATTAATTTTATTTATTTATTTACAGGTGCCAACATCTGTGCGCCACACTTGACTGCATGACAAATTCCATGATTGGATGCTTACAGTTCAATTACTCTGAGCCATTCATTGAATTGTCATGTTTTTACATTTGCCTGGAAATGTTTGGAAGTTTCTTATCTCTTGACTGATGGAGATCTGAAGAATTCCTTCAAGCTATTGATTGCCTGATTTGATGAACATTCTGTTCATTTGGGCACCAATCATCACCGCAATATCCTCCCTTCAGGCCAATAACCCTCCCAGATGGTCAGGCCAATAACCCTCCCAAATGGTCAGGCCAAGACCTCTGTTTTGTCTAAAGGTCACTCGATCAGACAAATAAAGAGATTAAGATAAAGGTTCAGGGGGTTTGGAAGGAGTTGAGAGTGAAGGGAAGCTTGGGAATAGATAAGAGTAAGGGAAGGGAGAGGGCACATATGGAGTTGTTCACCTACAAGAGGGCAAAAGCTTCCACTTTGTTTGCATACATAAATCAATAGATGGCCTCAATCCTCGTTTAAAAAAAGGAAATGCAGTTTTGATTGTGAAATGCTGTGAATGTACCTCTTAAGTTGCTGTTTTCTCACGGCCTATACTCATGTTGGTCTAGTTTGCCATCCCTGAATTTAATGCCACCTGTCTGCGTCTTCACTCTGCACGTAGAGCTCTGACTTCCGCATTTTGCTGCTGTCCAAACATCTTTCTGCCTAATGCCGCAGGTTTTGGAGCCGAGGTTCTCGATCGAGTCGATGGCGCTGTTGCTAAACATCACTCCGAGCAAGACTCTGCTGCGCAGGCACTTGGCCACGCATTTTGCTCTGCTCGTTGGACCACACGCTCAGCGACAGAAGCTCGAAGTATTGGAGTCACCAGGCTACATCCAACTTACCCCATCTACCAAAATAAAGGTAAATCGCTGAAGTCAAGAATCAATGGAGCAAACTTTTTCGTTTTGGCATTGCATCATTGCAACCATAAAACCGGCCATAAAACATTGCTTCAAAAAAGGGACCACGGTGCCCAAAAAAAGGCCAACCCCTGCTCTGCGGGGAAAAATGGCCTCTAAAGGTGGTTCATTGCATCATTGCATATTTTGGGACTGCAAATTACTTGGTTTGAGAAGTTGTTGGCGAGTGTCTGATCTGATGTGCCGTCCGGTAGCATGGGATCAACCTTCCGATGAAGCAAGGCTCATGGAAGAACTACAACACTGAATGGATCAGGACGCAATGGAAAAAAGGAACAGTAGAGAAGGGGGGCACCAACAGCTGGATTCAAGGAGAACATAGAGGGAAACTCGGACAAACAATGGTGTGGGGAGGAATGGGGGGCAGGAAACGATGCATGGGGGGGGCACGAAATGATGCATGGGGTGGATGAGATGGATACAGAATGAAACTCTCAGGTCTCACGAAGGACAAACTGTACATTTGGAAGGAGGTTTACTTGGAGGTGAAGCGGGGGTTGGTTTACAAGGGTATAAAAGATCATGGTTTTGGATTGGGGATGATCCGAGATAGTGGTGAACAGCTGTCATGAAGACCTGAAGGGAAGAATGAGATTGGAGAGAATGTGGAAGTAGATTCCACAGGAGGGAAAAAAGAGGAACAAATGAGTGGAGGAGAGCAATGATCTTGGATTTACATAGTTTCACCAGAAGAGGGATGATGGTGTAACGTGTCCGCCCTAGTAGCCTTGGCAGGACAAAGCACAGGAAGAGCAAAGGGTGCAAGACCATAAAGAAGGTGGTAGAAGACAGATAAACCACCAATCTGTCTGCTGTTGGAAAGTGATAGGCCCATAGACTCAGCTTCATCGCAGGAGATTCCAATAATCTTAAAGGCCTTTGTTTTACGGCATCAATCTGAGCAAGATGTGAGGCAGCGGTGCCAGCCCAGAAGGGAGAGCAGAACTCCATCAAGCTGTGGATGAAGGCCTTGTAGGTGTGTAGGAGTTCAGGTGTGCCTAGGAAAGACTTTGTACGATGGAGGATGTGGTTTTGGAGGCCGACTCTGGAATATGGTTTGCGCAATAAAGATCATGGCTGATGTAATGGGGAAAACCAGGAGTTTTCATGACTGAACTTCCTCAAGAAGTTTATTAAGAAAGTATATTGGAGGGGTTGCCAGACGGTCCTTTCAGCAAGAGAGAGTGTGAGTGTGACATTTGTCATGATTGAAAGGCATATTCCAAGTGTTTGACCAGCTTGTGATTTTTTTATTAATGGTCTGAAGAGGGAAAAGGAAGAGTTTGAGTTTGGTTTGAGAAGTTGTTGGCGAGTGTCTGATCTGATGTGCAGTCCAGTAGCATGGGATCAACCTTCCGATGAAGCAAGGCTCATGGAAGAACTACAACACTGAATGGATCAGGACGCAACAGAAAAAAGGAACAGTAGAGAAGGGGGGCACCAACAGCTGGATTAAAGGAGAACATAGAGGGAGACTTGGACAAACAATGGTGTGGGGAGGAATGTGGGACAGGAAACGATGCATGGGGTGGATGAGATGGATACAGAATGAAACTCTCAGGTCTCACGAAGGAAAAACTGTACATTTGGAAGGAGGTTGACTTGGAGGTGAAGCGTGGCTTGGTTTACAAGGGTATAAAAGATCATGGTTTTGGATTGGGGATGATCCAAGATAGTGGTGAACAGCTGTCATGAAGACCTGAAGGGAAGAATGAGATTGGAGAGAATGTGGAAGTTGGCTCCACAGGAGGGAACAAAGAGGAACAAATGAGTGGAGGAGAGCAATGATCCTGGATTTACATAGTTTCACCAGAAGAGAGATGATGGTGTAACGTATCCGCCCTAGTAGCTTTGGCGGGACAAAGCGCAGGAAGAGCAAAGGGTGCAAGACCATAAAGGAGGCGGTAGAAGACATATAAACCACCAATTAGTCTGCTATTGGAAAGTGATAGGCCCATAGACTCGGCTTCATCGCAGGAGATTCCAATAATCTTAAAGGCCTTGGTTTTACGGCATCAAGCTGAGCAAGATGTGAGGCAGCGGTGCCAACCCAGAAGGGAGAGCAGTACTCCATAAAGCTGTGGATGAAGGCCTTGTAGGTGTGAAGGAGTTCAGGTGTGCCTAGGAAGGACTTTGTACGATGGAGGATGTGGTTTTGGAGGCCAACTCTGGAATGTGGTTTGCGCAATAAAGATCAAAACCAGGAGTTTTCATGACTGAACTTCCTCAAGAAGTTTATTAAGAAAGTATATAGGAGGGGTTGCCAGACGGTCCTTTCAGCAAGAGAGAGTGTGAGTGTGACATTTGTCATGATTGAAAGGCATATTCCAAGTGTTTGACCAGCTTGTGATTTTTTAAAATGGTCTGAAGAGAGAAAAGGAAGAGGATGTTGCTTGCCTGTCTGAAGGTTGAGGGATGTCACATCGTAGGATGGAGTAATCAGCAAGGATATAAAGGGGATTTTCCAAAGTTAGAGAGATTGTTGATGAAGATCAGGAATAGGACTGGGCCCAAAACACTGGCGTGGGGTTCTCCAGACTTTATAACGTTGATCATGACATTTATTCTCGCGCTCAACTCTTGCGGGCAAGGCAAGATGCGGGCAAGGGGGTTAACAAGGGGAGATGCAGAAAATAGGGCAAAATGGAGAAGATTGTCATGGGGACCGCAAGGCTAACCCCTGCTCTAGCAGGGAAAATGGCCTTAAAATGCATGTTGTTGTTGTTGTACTCAACTCAGTGCACCTCAAGTTTGGATCTTCTCCACTTTCTAGCTGTTCTCTGCTTCAGTTGCTTCGCAGCGCGAATGTCATTGTTATACCATGGTCATTTTTGTCTCAGAATAATTAATCATATATTTTTGGATCAAGTTGATCAACTAGATTCTGAAGTGAGGATTCATATACCTCAATGCCATTGCTCTCCACATAGATTGATAACAGGGCTTTATGTAAATCGTATATAAACATATCTCCGTCCGTTAGTATCAGAATCCATGTTGTGATGGTCATCCGCAGACTCAAGTTTCTGTAAAGACAAGCTGCACGTCATTGCACTGTGGTTAGACAGTCCAGGGTGTACTGTGGCATTTGAGATGACCAGTTCACCATCTCACATAATGAACAAATCCAAAGTATGGCCAAGGCTATGGGTCGGACCAAAAGAATGCTGCTTCATACCAAATGCAATGAACAACCGAATGGACCGTTTGCCATTCGCATAAGTTGGCTCGTCCCCGTCCAGTTGTTAAAATCTCCATTTGGTAACAAATTTAAGGGTGAAGAAGATCGTGTCCAACATCATGCCAAAATCGTTCAAAACTACAGCAAATAATAAACAACGAACATGTTCATCAGTATTTCCATGGCAACGGATGCTTACTAGCCAAAAATAACATGTCACTCGTAACTTGAGCATGTAAGGGCTCAAAAGAAGAATAATGTCCAGGATTTTGTTTGTTTTTAACTGAGAGATTGGATTTAAGCAATAACACAACACCACGTCCAGCTCGTCCCCCAAGGGGAACATGAGCAATGTTGTAGCTTTCTGCAGCTGCGTCACTGATGATGGCATCATCTTCTGGTGTCTCAGTAAGGTTAAGCATTTGAAAGTAAGCATTCCAGTGTTAAACTGCAATGAAGGTAAGAATACAAGCATTTAGTCTTGATCCGCTGGATACCCTGTATGACAGGGATAGGGAATTGTTTGCAAAATGCTCGAATTCCTCTCTTACTCAGTTTAACCCCGGAAATGCCATGATAGGCAGGGCGGTATGCACTTTTGAATGATATACACCAATAGGCAGGGCGGTCCCAATGCATTGTGCATGAATGCCCATAAGCTTTTCCCTGCAGTTATAAAAGCAACGTTATTGTCCAAAATTTGGGGAACATCCTGGAATATCATGCTCGGCAGGGTTGTCTTTCCAAAGTAGGCTTTTCTACTGAGCCCACTGAGCACAGAGCCACCTGTAGGCGACTGCTCATTGCTCTTCGACCCTGTTGGGACAATAGAGGGAGACAAACGGGTCATTTAGAGACTGCAGGCCATTCTTGGAAGCTGGTCGACAATGAAAAGTGCCCTCCCCACCTACCGCTCCCCCCGCATCAGATTCGTACCTACTCCTCGTTTCAGACCAGTCTGCAAGCCACAGGTACTGTACCGTCCGCCGGAAAGCAGTGTAGATTTGTCCAGTGTTCATAATTGATGTAATGTTTGGAAAATTTCAAAACTGTGTATTTGCTTTCAAGCTAATTACCAATCATCATAATACTTTGAGGCCTATACAAGTCGAGGCGTGTTTCTAGGCCAGAAACAATCTTGGCCAGAATCGCTACTCCGGATACTCGACTAAGGGTGCAGGTATTTGCAATTTATTCAGGTTGTTGGCAATAACTTTTTTTTTTTGTCTTTAAGACACCATGGGATTTTTAACATCCATCCATGACCAATGCTAACAGATGGGTCCTCCGGCTCAACGTTTATTTGTGGGACCACACACACTGATGTGAAACACCAGGATGACAGTTCATAGCTGAGTTGAGATTCAAACTTAGGCTCCACAACTCACATGCGAATGTGTGTATCACTGAGGGCCTGGGTTACCCTGCCAGCTTTCCCTTCCATGGTGCCATACCAGGTTTGAAAGACAAAACTTTGCTGTCTGAATGCAATTCCTTTTTCACGTGCTTTTGCCTTTGTAAGTCCAAAAAGTCTCTTTTTTTTGGTTCACGAGTTATCAAGTGACCACTATATTCGTCATGTGTGTGCGTCTGTCTGTCTGTCCGCAGCATAACTACCCGATGATATCATCCGATCTTGATGAAACTTGGGTGGGAGGTTGATATCATGATCTAGTTGTTTCCTGCCTAGAGTGGGCGTATTGCGCCCATTGTGGGCGGAGCCACGCCCAAAAAGGATGTCTTTTTAGGGGGTAATCGAGTTCAAGCTACATCTTCTCCGAGGGGTTTGGTGGAATCTGACAGGGGTTTCGATATTTGGTTAGGCCAATGGCATGTGTCTAGCCCCACGGAGCTCGAGTTTTCATTTATTATTATTTTTTTTCATTTTATTTGTTTATTTATTTCTTTATTTATTTATTTTTTCATTTCATTTTTCACCGAATTTTCGGTATTGTGTAGCTAACTAACCTCATAACTGATTATACATTATTTTCTATCTCATTTCAAGGTCAGTAACCTTCGTTTTGATATTTCCGACCCCGCAGTCCGGGCCTGTTTCGGTTATAGTCCGTCCTTTGTCATTGAATACCGCTCGCTCGTGAACCATCGTCGTCTCCTGACTTGTCATTTTTATAATCACTCCAGCATTCTTATTTATAGTAGCTTCACTTTTGGGAACTATGTGAGGTTCTCACAATGTCCACGACACCTCAATTTAATGTTTCCATCCATGTATGTCGTTCCTAGAATATCCAATTGTTCTGTTATTTCGGAATTGTACTTATGGCTGCTTTAATAATGTGATACATTCTGTGCTCATTACCTCTGCCACCGAAGGTGGATGCAGTTAATGTTTTCACCCCTTTTTGTCTGTTTGTTTTTGAGCAAGATGTCTCAAAAGGTTGTGGACGGATTCCTACGAAATTTGGCACAGAGGTAGTGTATGTGACGAGCAGGAAATGATTAGATTTTGGTGAAGATCCGGATCCGGCTAGTGGAATTTTTTTTTTAAGTGATTCTTCACCATTGGGAGATAGGGCTAAAATTATACATAGCAGGATATCTGAAAGAGTTGTGGACGGATTTGGACGAAACTTGGTTGAGAGGTTGGGTGTGTGACAAGGAAGAAATGATTCAATTTTGGTGAAGATTCAAATCCGGATCCAGATCAGACAATTTTTAAGTGGTTCTTCACCATTGAGTGATCGGGCTAAAACCGATACATAGCAAGATATCTCAAAAAGTTATGGACGGATTTGGACGAAACTAGGTGGACAGGTTAGGTGTGTGACACGACCGAATTGATTCGATTTTGATGATGATCTGAATATGGATTCGGATACGAGAATTATTTAATTTTTAAGTGGTGCTTCACCATTGAGAGATCGGGCCAAAAGCAATATATAACATGATAAAAAGTTCATAAAAAGAACATAAAAAGTTCTCAACGAGTTATGACTAAACTTGGTGGACGAGTTGGTTAGGTGACAAGAATATGCCGATTCGATTTTGGTTCAGGTCCGAATCCAGATCCGGCCTATCAGAGGGATACAAAACATAAACTGTTCATCCTGGCGGAGATATTCACTCTACCGAATGCCGTTCTATTTATTTTGAGTGTTGATAATGCTCTTTTTTGACTTATGATTCTTGATCTGTTTGTTTGATTTGACTCACTATTTATCAAAGGTGGTTTGTCCCCATCACACCTGTATTACATTAATTTGTGTTCTTCGCACAGAATCACCTTTTTCACATCCCTTTACCCCAAACATCATACAACTGATTGAAGCACACACAACCCCATTTATCTTACAGCCACTCCGATGTGCTCTATTCCACGACCTCGAAGATTGTCAGGGTGCCATGTCGGCATTGCTATTGGAAAATAGACCCTGCGGTATCCAATTCCTTTCCAGGTGAATGTTAGGCAGGAATTTCGAATTTGATCATGGTACTGCACACAATAGCCAACTTTCTTTGAATGATCCGGAGAACTTTAACATTCACCAGCAAATGCTGGCAGATGAGACAACTGGTTTAGCATCACTTCTGAAGGATTATGTACTCGATGATGCAACTACCTGACTTTGAATTACTCGAATGGTAGTTCATAGTCTTAGTCATAATCGAGCCAAGAATAGATGACTCAAAGGTGAGTTTGTTACCTCTGATCGATCTTGTGATTGTATTGAAAATTCTACCGAGCCCCGATCATGGACTCATTTCAAACAATTTGTGTAGTGCAGAACAAAGAAGTATAAAATATAAATACAATGCAACACTAACTAAACGATATCCTTGCAACATGTATTTTGAACTTGTTTACATACAAATGCACGTTCTGGATTCCATAACCAAGATAACATTGAACAGTTGTTTGGTATAATTCTTGAATACATGTATGGAAGCCGAACTGTACTCTATAGAGCATTTTACAACACTTAAAAAACGATGAAGAAAGGTAATTATGATAATTGTCTGTTGGCAGCCAAAAAAGCTTCCACTCGGCATCTCGGGCTTTGGTTCCTTGCGCCGACGGAGGCAGGAAGAACCTGACGACTATGTTTGTCCCATGGAGCTCGGCCAACCTGGGGGGCTTGCGGCTCAGCCTGGGTTTGGTGGACCCGGTCCCAGGAGAGTAGCAACGACGGCTCAGGGTTACGGACAGGAAGATGATCTTGACCGGTTGGAGCAGGTGGGTTTATCAATTCCTCTGAATTTGACATATTTTGGATCTGGGGGAAAAGAGGTGTTAGGTTAGGTGATGAAGTGCCTTTGCCTAAACATTCTTCTTTAAAAACACTATCACTTGTACCGAATGGATTTCAATGTGCTAGTACACCCACTCCCTATGGCAGCGGCAAGAAAGGTCATGTTATTATCCTCTCTGGGCTGTTGGGATTACAGTAGATCTATGCTCGGGTCTCAAGAACATCAGGGATGAGTAACCAAGTTTGTAACCAAGATGAGTAACCAAGATGAGTAATCAAGTTACCAAGTTTCTTATACAGCGCTCGTCAAGTGGCTTAAGCACTCAAGCACGCACTCAATTTGAAAACGTTGATGACGAACAGCTGTCTTGGCAAGAGCTTGATAGATGCTTGGTAACTAAACACACCCCAGTTTCATCCTTTTCAGTTTAGTGTTAAACAGTAGCAGCGACTGTTTCAAAACGTGTTTGTGTTTTATATTTTTCACTTCTGGTAAGGGTGCCCCCCCCCCCACTCCCCCCCCCACCCCCCCACACCCAAAACGCCAAGATAAGCTATTTATACTAGTTATCACGACGTTTGGCCATGGAGGAAAACCCCCTTGGGAGGGGATATTAATAGTATTAATATTGCTTTGCAATGGCATTAATATTATGCTATAATATCATTAGTGTTGTTATTACCCTCGCCAGAGGAGAGAGTATTGCATTTGAGTCAGTTTGTTTGTCTGTCTGTTTGTTTGTCTGTATGTGTGTTTGTTTGTCTGTATGTCTGTTTGTCTGTCTGTTTGTCTGGACAGAATAAATATGATTTTTCTCTGCAACAGGTGGTCCGATTGACAGGAAATTTTCACCATAAGTGCGCCTCCTCCTGTCGAGTTTTATAATGATAATTATGACGTCATAGGTCACGTGATACGGGGCACCATCTTGGAAAAACCCAAAAAAATTGCACCTCAAAATCTCCGAAAGCCCTGCATAGAATAGGTTGAGACATGGATCATTGTAAAGAACTCTCCATGGGGAATAACATATGTTAATGATGATGTCATAGGTGCCTCCATTATGACGTCATAATTCGACAAGTACAAAACTTCGTCCGATCAAGATGAAATTTCTTGAGCATCATCTTGGGATAAATTGGTGGAGAAAAATAAAATGATGACGTCATCGGTCACGTGGTTCGGCCTCCATATTTGTTTTAACACAAAAGTCTTAAAAAACACTAAAACACATGCTGGCGAAGGTCTGCAATTTCTGATTGCTCTTTCTTGTTACTTTTGTTATTTGAAGCAGCATTGGAGAAATTACACGATTAGTATCTTAACAATGGGGGAATGAAGTCGCTGCAACCTCCGTGTCTGACCCTTAATCCTCCTGTCAAGTTTGGTTGAGATTGGAAAAGTAACGACCGGATGTATCACTGTCAAAAACACACACAGACACTAAATTGAGTATGTTGGTATGATAAATATTTTCCATGAATGCAACGTAAGAAGCGCTTCATCTGTGATTCGAAATAACCCGAGTCGAGGGAATCTTTTGCATATCTGCCTCTCGTCTTGTCTGCAGATGGAGGACTCGGAGGGAACTGTTCGGCAGATCGGCGCTTTTTCCGAAGGGATCAATAATCTCACTGTAAGCTTGTAACATTTTGTTGTTGTAGTGAACCTTCCCGAACAGTAAACTGGAAGTGCACATTTATGAAGCACTCGGTCATTTTCCTAGCAGCATATCCCAATAGGAAAGTGTTTTTTTTTTTTTACTCTTTATCCCCAGGTCTCTGTTTTGGAGGAGCCGTTCATTGCTACACCAGCCTCAAATTCTCGTCAAATCTGAGCTCACGTTCTCGCATTTAAAATGTTTTGCGCTCTCGCGTCTTTGTCTTGCAGAACATGCTGTCTGAAGATGGTAGCGAGTTTGGGGACAGCGCATCCAAATCTCCCAGATTGGCCATTGGAGATGATTAATGAGGCATGGGCGGTTTTATCACTCCCTGACCACTACAGACCAATTGCAGACAATCCTTTAAGTGCCTGTTTTAAAACTATACAGGGATCAGTATTATATACTTTTGCTTACTCGTTATGGATCTACTCTGCAGTATTCTTGCTTTCCAGATAAGAATATCATTTACACTATACAAGTCAGATCTTAAACTCTGAAATGTTTATGCCTTGAACCTTCCTGGTGTCATTTAATCAAAAACTGTTATCTCTCATCATAGCAAATACTACATGACGGCATCAGACGATCCTTTGCGCTCATGAGCCATATAATTGTATTGCAGCCAATATTGTGGTGCAACTTTTTTATATCAAACTTTATTACTTGTATTTTACTCACACTTGGAATATGTTATTGTATGTTCATTATCTTTTCAATACTTACTCTCCAACCTTCACCCACCCCCTTACCTCAACCCCTCCACCCAACCGCAACACACACACACTCACACACACACTCACACACACACACACACACTTCTGTGAATGTTAATTTTTGCCACAAATTTGCAAAGTGAAGCAGAGCTTCAAATTGTGCACAGGACGCATTTAAGCAGGTACGGTCATTGTTAAGCTTCCTCCAAGTTTGATACACATTATAAATATACACTTGATCTTGTATACAAGCTGTTCACAAAGATAATTGTAGCCATGGTTGCTGCTGTTTCTATTCTGCATGTGCCTTAGACAAAGTTCTATGAATGTTCCTAGTGTTGAGCTCAAATTTTACACGAGGCCGTATCCACTGCCGATTCGGGTTTGATTGTTTTTAAATGATGAATCGTCACGCTCTTTTATGATGTTGCACACTCGGAGGCCGCACACAGGCAGCCAATTTTTACCAAATGCTTTTAATAGTCAATAAATAAACGTCTATATTTCTTCTCACAACATTGTGCATTGTTATGCTTGTTGTTCATTGTTCTCTATGATCATGTTATCTTTTCAAACAAGGAAGAGAGTCCCGATGTCACCGCCTGACTACGTGTGCACTACATATAACACGGCTGCAGTCAAACTTCGCTGACAACATTACTACATACTCAAATCGGCGCTGAGTATCCTTCAAACTCTAATTACTCCCGCCAGGAAGTTATGCATTCGATCGTGTCCGTCCGTCCGTGTGTGTGTTTGTTAACAAGATATCTGGAAAAGTTCTGAACGGATTTGGATGAAAGTTGGTGGGATGATTGCCCTTGGGATAAGGAAGAATTGATTAGTTTTTGGTGAAGCTCAGGATATTATTCCCGATCCAGGAATTTTTGGGGGGAATTTTTTGGGGAATTTTTTTTCTGTTTTACTGCATTGAAGCTTTTATTCTTATTCTTAAGTGTTGTTTTTCTCCTCTAATTCCGAGATATATCAAAATAAATTCTCTGACAGTTAGGGCTTACTTTCTTTTTCATTTATTGTTTTGGGGAGAGCGGATGTTAAACAAAACGTATTATTCCAACTAAACCCACGGCGGAAGTATGCGCTCTACTGAGTGGCGTTCTAATTTATTAAGCTGTTAAATTTAAAGTGTAAAAATTAATGTTCATTTTTATCGCTACGCTGGCTTAAGGGCAGTGGACGCCAAACATTAACGGTTTATTACTTATTAATATCAGACTTCTTCCTGCATCACAACACAATGTCTGTGCACATTTTGGAACATTATTTGCTGATGTTAGTCCTGTATTTGGTTTAGCACAACATTAATGCATTAATACTTAATTTAATTTGGTAATATTGTTTTTATGGAATGATTTGGACCATAATCCTATTTTTCCCATTGCTCTCTGTGACATCTGATCACATGATTCGGCGGAACGTAATCACCCCATCGAATGGTGTTTTACTGTACTTAACTACATTATCATCATCGCAGAAATTGTTTTACCATTACAGTTCATTGTATTTACTGGGCTGGCAAGATGACCTAGACCTATGTACCCACACCTATAAACTGTCTAGCCTGGGTTTGAATATAAAATAAATAAATAACCACCTTTAGAGGCCATTTTTCCCCGCAAAGCGGGGGTTGGCCTTTTTCGGGAACCATGGTTGTTGTTGTTTTGTTTTTTTTGGTCCCCTTTTTGAAGCAATGTTTTACGGCCGGATGCCCTTCCTGACGCCAACCCTTTTTGCCACCTTTAACGACAAACAGGGAATTACCAGTGAACTGGTACTCAATTAGCCGACCTCGGAAGGATGACAGGCTGAGTCAACCCCCCTGGCGTTAATTCAGCGATCGACCGGGATTCGAACCCAGGATTCTAGGATCCTAAGCCGGCACCCTAGCCGCTAGCCCAACACCAACACCAGCTTACATTTGAATAAAAAACCACCGTTTAGAGGCCATTTTTCCCCGCAAAGCGGGGGTTGGCCTTTTCGGGGACCGTGGTAGTTGTTGTTTTTTGGTCCCCTTTTTGAAGCAATGTTTTACGGCCGGATGCCCTTCCTGACGCCAACCCTTTTTGCCGCCTTCAACGACAAACAGGGAATTACCAGTGAACTGGTACTCAATTAGCCGACCTCGGAAGGATGACAGGCTGAGTCAACCCCCCTGGCATTAATTCGGCGATCGACCGAGATTTGAATGTAAGCTGAATTGTAATTATAATGTAATGTAATGATAATGTAATGTAATGTAATGATAATATGATAATAATGATAATAACAATGATAATGTAATAATGATAATGTAATGTAATGATAATGTAATAATAATGTAATGATAAGTAAGCTGAATATGTAATGTAAGCATTTGAATGTAAGCTGTAAACCCAGCTGTAAGCCCAGAATGTAAGCCCAGCTGTAAACACAGGCAGGATGATTCACCAATGTGTGTGCTGTCCCTCGGATGGACATTAAACTGGTGTCCTGTCTGCTGGCATTAGTTTCTGCACATTAAAGACCCAGTGGCTTTGACTGGCCACTCTCCAATAAAGCCTCGATTTGTGAAGTGCTGCAGAGACTGTTGTTCTTCCGGCAGGAACTCTGTAGTTCTGTCAGAGTGGTCATTGGGTTGTTGGTCACCTCCCTGACCAAGGTCCTTCTTGCCCAGTTGATCAGTTTGGTCGGACAGCCAGCCCGAGGAAGAGTCTGGGTAGTTCCATATTCTTTCCATCTCCTAAAGTTGGAGCTTACTGGATTCTTGGGAACTTTCAACACTCTAGAAATTGTTTTATACCCTTCCCCAGATCTACAGTCACGTGAAAAAGTAAGTACACGTGAAAAAGTAAGTGTAAAGTTTTGACTTTTTCAACATATTTCAACATACAGCGATTTGATCTTCATTTCAACAATATTGATAGATAAAGGTGATATAACATAACAAATATTGATATAACATAACAATGAGACATTTATATTTTGTAGTCCATCGTATAATTTAAATAAACATAAATGCAAATTTCGCATGTGGAAAAAGTAAGTACACCCTTGGCTCTAATAGGTGGTATTGCCCCCTTTGGCAGAAACAACCTCAATTAGGTGTTTCTTATAACTGTCTACCAGTCTCTCACATCGACTGGGACTGGGAGAAATTTTTGACCACTCCTCCATGCAGAATTCTTTCAGCTGTGCGATGTTTGAGGGGTTTCTTGCATGCACAGCTCGTTTCAAATCCCCCCACAACATCTCGATGGGATTTAGATCCGGGCTTTGACTTGACCATTCCAGAACCCTCCATTTCTTTATTTTCAGCCATTCCTTGGTGGATTTACTGGTACTAGGGAGGGCATTGCCCGTACTATATCTATATCTAAAATTATATCCCCCCCCCCCTCTATTTACATGAAATGGTTTGGTCCAAAGCGAACGGCTTCCGGAGTTTGGTAAAGAAATCGCCATCGCGTGCACAAACGCGCAGGAAAGCGAATGAATCGCAAAATCGTTTTTATTAGTTTTAAAACATAGTTTAACGCCAACATAGTTTGCAAACGTGAAATAAATGAATACGCTCTCAAATGTGCCATCCGAGGCAGAGTGTGTCCGCCACGTTCGGCACACGCGCTAGTTCGCTGCTCTCTGATTGGTTGAATCGTTTTTTGGACATAGCTCGGTAAGTAATTGTCCGATTAATATGAAACCTTGAAAAGGCACATCCTCGGGTCCCCAGCAATATACCTGGCAAGTTAAAAGTATATCGGACCCGTGGTTGTCGAGAAACAGCGGTCACAGACAAACAGACGTACAAACGTACAGAGATTACTGGAATTATAGATAGATGTTGAGGGTCATTGTCATGTTGCAAGGTCCATCTTCGGTTGAGCTTCATCTTTCCGACAGATGGCCTCACATTATCCTCAAGCACCCTCTGGTACAATGAAGAATTCATAGTGGATTCTATGATGGTGAGCTGCCCAGGCCCTGATGCAGCAAAGCTGCCCCAAACCATAATATTTCCACCACCATGCTTTACAGTTGGTATCAGGTTCTTGTGGTCAAATGCTGTCTTTGGTTTTCGCCAAACTTGTCTTCTGGTACTTTGGCCAAATAGCTCTACCTTTGACTCATCTGTCCAGAGCACATTGTTCCAGAAGTGTTGGTCTTTGCCTTGGTGTTCATTGGCAAACTTTAGTCTTGCCCTGATGTTCTTTCTGGACAGCAATGGTTTCCTCCTGGCACACCTCCCATGTAGATCAAATTTGTGAACTCTTTCTAATGGTAGACTCGTGCACTTTGACATCAACAGTGGCAAGAGATACCTGTAGGTCCCGTGATGACATTCTGGGGTTTCTTTCAGCATTTTGCGGTCTGCTTTCGGGCTGAACTTGCTGGAGAGGCCTGGCCTGAACAAGTTGGCAGTTGTTTGGAATCTTCTCCACTTGTAGATGATCTTCCGGACAGTCGAATGATTGATTTCAAATTGTTTGGAGATCTTTTTAAATCCCTTCCCAGACTCTTAGGCATCTATAACCTTCTTTCTGAAGGCCTCAGGGAGCTCTTTTGATCTAGGCATGGTGACGCCGCACACTTCAACAACAAAGAGCAAACCAAACTAAATGTCTTAGGTTTAAATAAGACAGGTTCCTCCAAGATCCTCTCTAACGATGTTCTAATCATTTGCACCTGAGCTGGTGCACCTGATTCTAATTTTAGGTATTTGAAGTAGTGATAAATGTAGGGGTGTACTTACTTTTTCCACATGGGAAATTTGCATTTATGTTTATTTAAATTATACAATGGACTACAAAATATAAATGCTTCATGATATTTGTTATATTATATCACCTTTATCTATCAATATTGTTGAAATGAAGATCAAATAGCTGTATGCTGAAATATGTTGAAAAAGTCAAAACGTTACATGGGGTGTACTTACTTTTTCACGTGACTGTATATATATATATCTCATCACAATTCCATCTCGGAGTTCTACGGACAGTTGTTTGGAGTTCATGGTGGAGTTTCTGCTCTGACATGCACTGTCAACTGTGGGACCTTGTATAGAAAGGTGTGTTTCTTTCTAAATCATGTCGAATGAATTGAATTGGCCACAGGTGGTCTCCAATCAAGTTGTAGAAACATCTCAAAGATGATCAAAGGAAATGGGATGCACCTGAGCTCAATTTGGAATGTCGTAGCAAGGGGGTTGCATACTTATTGACTCAAGACATTTCAGCTTTTAATTTTTAATTATTTTGTAAAAAAATATTCTAAAAACAAAATTCCACTTTGACATTATGGGGTATTATGGGTGGATCAGTGGCATAAAATATGAGTTTAATCCATTTTAAATTCAGGCTGTAACAACAAAATGTGAAAAAAGTCAAGGGGTGTGAATACTTTCTCTGAAGGCACTGTATATGTTGTTGTATAAAGGTTACATTTTCAGGTTAATTTTCAAACAAAGTAGATGTGAAGGTAGAATCAATTCATCGCAATGATAGTCATATACAGAGATGAGTAAATTGAGAGATTAAGTTCATGGGATGGTGATTGAAAGAAAAGTGAGGTGACATTTCTTTATTTCAAGATTTCAAACGAAGTTTACTTGAAATAATTAAAAATTGTGTGAAATAAATGCGGGTAAATAATGGAAAGAATAAATGTCATTGATCATGATTCAACCAAATGCTAGCTCACCCCCAAAATCTCTGTGCATACATATAACAAATGGCCCTTGCATCTGGTCTTTGCAAATCATCTAAAAACGCCCTGCACCACCTCGTTTAGAGATTACATGCAGAGAATACCCGTCGCTTCACTCACGGATTTAATCAAAAGACAGCATGTTGCACTTCTCAAACATATTACATATGTATCTGTGATTCTTGATGAGAATGAAAAATGTAGTGAAATATAAGAAACAATGCTATTTTACAACACGTCGTCGTTTTTGTTGTAGCTGTGGTGGTGTATCTTTGTGTGCTTTTTCCGTGTACTTTTATGTATTTTTCTTTTTGTGCTTTTTCCGTGTACTTTTATGTATTTTTCTATTGCTTTGAGAAGTATTACTATACACTAGTAGAAAGCCTGTCAAAATGAACAGTTTATTCGATGGTGCAGCCTTGTGAGCATGTCAAAGTCCGAAGCCTCGGCCTAGTGTCAGGTGTGCTTATATATTCTTTATTTATTAGACATCATACAGATGTAAAGGAACACTCATTTTACTCTGTGTGCGTTGCTCATCACATACAGCGAATTTCACCTCCCTGCACCTTGTATTTGTTTTTTTGTTTTGTTTTTTAAACATTTCTTTACACCGCCTTGAGGCTCAGTTTGCAAGCCACCGTCTACAATTCCAATAGAAGAGGCATAATTACTCTTATGGAAAATGTTTTTCGAGTTTGTTTTATCCTCAAAAAACAGACCATGGTGAACACGTATTCGTGTTGAAAGATTGGCTTTTAAAACCTACCCTTGTGAAGGGGGACAGACATTTGTACAAACACACAAACTGGCATTGTCTACTATATAAGAGAGCCGTTGGTCTGTCGCCATTTCTCTCAGAGATGGCTGACCGGATCTTCATCAAACTTTGCAGAGGTTCATCAGTGAGTGCCTGGGAGTGTTTTAGGCAAAAAAAATAAAATAATAAATTGGAAATAAAAAAGTTCGTTTTTTCGAATTTAAAAAAAATCGCTCTATAGTGCCTGAACCTTTTGATTGCCTAAACCTAAAACTTAAATAAATACAAAATAATTACCAGACATTTGAACGCAAATAATCAAACAATACCAGAAGCTGTCAAAGTTGGTTGTAAGGCTTCTTCTTCTTCCTGAACAACATCATACTTAACTCAGAAACGTGATGAATGGCACATTCACCAGTATATATTCAATGAAAAGGTAAAATGATGATTTGACATTTATGATGGATTCTGATTTGGATGTAATTGCTTTTCCCTTATATTTGCCCTCATTTCAAATATGTTAACGTTTCTTTTTCGATTGAGCAACGCCGAGTACTCCAGCTATAAATGCTTTTATACTTTACTCGGTGTACAAATACAACTTTGTCTGGGGGGTAACATAGGCTATGTGGCCGCAGCCTCGGCCTCATGCGGGGTGTGGGGGACTGGGAGAGGAGCGTAAATTCTCTATGTAAATGTTTACCGTGTAGCGCCCACCTGGTGATGGTGGAAGACGGTATTACAATTTCCTTTTTTTACCTGGGCAACACTGAGGTCAAAGCACTCTTTGCACGGGTAAATTTTTCCTCCTTCCATTCCCTCCCTCGCCCAAAACGGAGGGGGCTGTCAAAGCCACCCCCTTCCCCCAAAATATGTAAATGTAGTATATCATTGCCGTCCCTCTCCCCTAACCCTCTCTTCCCCCCTGGAAACGCCAGGTACTCCTTCTAGTGTTTTATATGGTCGATGATTTTGTGTGCTCCTCCCATGTCCATCACACTTTATTCTAAAGGGTTCCTGGTGTCGTTGACTAATAAAAATGGTACCATTGGAACCACTACATTAAGCTCCAGGTCCTGCTAAAAGGCATATCTGTCATTAAATAAATATTACATTTTACAACTTTGAAATTTTTATTCCAAATAAATCGATTATTACTTTTCCAACGGTACCATTTTTATTATTCTGCATCAACAATAATTATTTGGAATAAAGCATGACACGCGCACACACACACACACACACACACACACAGACGGTTATTTTCGTAATAGAAGATGTGATTGAAAAACATACATGCATACCAACCTTGATCCATCCAGCCTTATTACAAGGCTTAAATAACAGCCCGTTTATACAACACAGCATATAGAGAGGGTCTCTTGGGATTGAGTCACAACTTTACATACTTGACCATTCAAGTTTCCCTTTCTGCCCACCCAAAGGGTGAGGGGTCATCTTGATCAGTGTCATGGTTAAAGGGAATAAGTGGTATGGCCCATTTTTTCCAGACATCATGGCCCATTTTATAAGTTCATCTCTTCAACAATCGAGATGAAATGACCTAAACAAGAAATCATTCTTTAATTTGTTGACTTGCCAAGAAGCATAATTTTTTGGTCATGAAATGGTGAAACTGCTCGTGCGTCGGATGTATGTTTAGGAAATGTAAGGCAATACCATCTCCTGTGTTGCCACGTTCTACCTAAAAACCGATATGGGCTAAAATAATTCCACTTCAACTCACGCAAACTTCATGAGAGGAGGAAGATCTCGCACAATGATTACCTTGATAGTCAACGCAAAAAAAAAAAAAAGCGAGCTTTCCTGGACACTTCATCCATATAAACGCTTCACTGCTGCTTGCTATGAGGAGTCGTGAACATTGTGGGTAGATCGGTCTCAACACTTATGGTGTTCTTTAACAGACCGGGAGCTAAAGATGTCAGAGAAAGTACATTTTTGTGGAAGGTCATGTGGAGCCTCGTTTTCAATGGGAGCCATGTTTGACTTCTCTTCGAATGAGCGTATAAAGGTCAGTGTGAATGACAGTCAGGCTTGAACAACAATAACAAAGAAAAACATTTGTTTACCTTATAACGACTTGGCGAAAAGTGGTGGAGGAAGAAATGTGGACAAGGGGGTTAATAAGGGGAGATGTAGAAAATAGGGCAAAATGGAGAAGATTGTCATGGGGACCGCAAGGCTAACCCCCGCTCTTGCAGGGAAAATGGCCTTAAAATGCCTCTTGTTGTTGTATAAATACTGCAATTTTTTTGGTTTGAGTGTTTGTCCTTGTAAGAGGAGTTGTTCGTAGGAAAGCCATCGATAATTTGTTTTCTGGACGGTTCTATTAGTTTGGGCATTGTAAACAGGACTGTAAACCTCTTCGCATATTGTCAAACTTCTCCAGATGCTGTTTCTGTTCTCCACCATTGCATTCTGGCCACAAACCTGTATTGGCGACCTCGACCCTTTCGAGAGCCCCTGCCGCAACCCGGGCATTTTATGCGTTTGGACTGTGAGCGTTGGAGCTTCGTGCTCCGATCCTGCTGTGTTCCCACGTCCCTCTCGACGAGTGGAAGTGATGGTAGAAATGTCTCAGGCGCAGCCGCACCACTTCCATGCCAGCAGCCAACACCCTGGAAAAAAACACCATCAGAAGCGAGCGTGACCACTTGTTTTTTTTTCTTATCGTGACTTCGCCTTCAAAAATAACAAGGGCATTAATGGAGGAGCAGTCACTTTGCCTGGAGTGCAAGCTCACTTTCCCTCCAACTGAGCTGCCAAATTGATCATCATTCCATATGTCCCCATGTACAGGTACAACACCTGCAATGAATTTAAATTATTGCTTTGGAAAAGTGATTGTTCAAAGGCCATCTGAGCTGGGTATCTCTCAATGGCTGTCTGGTTCAGTTTGCCACAATACTGACCAGTCTGAGTTTGATTTCCCCATAGGCACTAAAATCCAGCTGTAAACTGGAGTTCTGTGTACTTTTATATATATTGTATTATATAACTAATTTATATGTTTATGAACTCTTTTGTTTCGTTTTTCTTTTTCAGAAGGTATGAAAATTTAACCTTGGGTGGAACTTTTATCCCTATTGTTCTTGAGGCCACAAGTACCAACCATCAGGCTGAGAGAAGCGATTCCTATTTTGAGTTTGAGGCCTCTTCATATGTCATATCATATACGAGAACAAATCAGTAACCTTTGGCTTTCCCTCGCCTGCATTACCAGTCTAAAATTCACAAACCACCCAGGTGTTCGCAAGGGTGCATCAAACGCCCCGTTTTTGAAAAATATTATCATATTGATCGAGTCATACTTTTTTGTTACACTCGACCGATATAGCGTTTCTGTAAAACATTTCAGATTTTCCATTTTGTTTAGACCCCTCACCAGGATTGGGTAAAAATCGGGTACCCCCGCTAATGGGCACCATCTGCCATACACCATCTGCTCCACCTCAGCTCACACCTGCTCACATGCCAGACAGTCCGGACTCTCTCAAGGTGAGAAAGCCGACGGCAACGAGACAGGCCAGTGCTGTGTTTGGTCTGGGCAGCGCCATCAATAAGGAGGGTGGACACATATCAGGAATACATCTCCTCACTTGCCATCCATCCTGCACTTTCTCATGCATCACACAGAGAAGGCTGTCCTGGTGCTCCCCCAAATGGGCATCTGCGCAGCTCGTCCTGGTCCAGGTCAATGACTTACAAGAAGGCAAACATACCCACTGTCTCTCACCACGAGGCTTGCATCTTGCTCATTCAGCTTCTGGACGCCAACTGCAAGAGAGACCCAGACCGCGCGTAGATCAAGCCCAGCCACGCTTGCCGAGCTGCAGGCTATGGAACGACGACTGGATACAACCTTCCTGTTGTGGCCGGCCAACAGTCGATGAAGTCAATGAATACTGAATGCATAGCATCTTTCAACACCTACAACAAGGTCCTGTCACAGAAGGTGCACCATCGTCAGGTTTGTGAGCAGGCCGAGGAATAACGGCGCAAGCGGAAGGTGCAGAAAATTGGTGCTGCTAGTTCCATCATTTTGTTGGCAGACGACAGTGAGGCGGCAGCCAGCAGCAACGATGAAAGTGAAAGACGACCACTACGACATCAATTTGGAGCCATCATTGCTGCAAGCACACCGGGACCCCGGCGTTCATCTCCCACGATATCCTATGCCGTCCGAGGTTGGTTTCTCTGGCCACTTGCCTCAAGCTGACACCGACACAACAGGCCTGCTTCACGAAGGCCATAACTAATAAAGCCGGGGGGGGGGGGGGGGGGGATCCTGCCAATGTATCAACTTGGCATGTTTCCAAGAGTGAATAATGCAATTTTTGAAAGAAAATTTTTTATTTGGTTCGTTGGTTACTTGATTACCTAATTAAAAAAAAAAAAAAAAATTCCCAATTTGATCCCACAATTTTTAGAGGACATTTTTGGAATCAGTGACCCTGCATTACTATTAGAAAGTGTTCTTACTTTAAAAAGTCGAAAATCTCACATTTTGCCAAAACAACCCATTAGCGGGGGTACCCGATTTTTACCCGATACTGGTGGGGTCTCAGAAAAATCTAAAATCCAAAATATTTTACAGATTGCTATGTAGGGCTGGTGTAACAAAAAAATATGACTTGATAAATATGAGAATATTGTCCCGTATCTACCCTGTAGTGAACACTGCAGGGCGACAGATGACCAGACGCGCTTTAACTCCGAGGCGTTTACTCAACTATGGCGGTCGTGACACTTGCGGGGGGTAGTGGAGGGTGACTAGGCTTACCTGAATGGGTGGATGCGAAGAGGGTTTTCCGAACCACAAACAAATAAACGTACAGGACAAGGATTTGAAAATGTAACAAGTAATAGGTTTAATAAAAATAAATGCCAGGATAACAGAAATGAATGCACAGTAAACTAAAATTCATAACCGAGGGACCCTCTGTATGGACTCATATACAGACACAGGGAGAAATAAATGAAAGTAAAAATGTGGTGTGTAGTGTTAGCTGATACTCAGCTCTGGTGTCTTCCAGCCGTCCTCGAACCCTGGCGGTCGTCGAACGGGTCCCCGAGAACGGGAAATGCACAATGGCCCGAACTTGCGCCGCAGCCAGCCACCCGCGTGAGGCAGCCAAAAACTCTCCTCCGCCGTTACACGCTCCACAAAGCTCCGCAGTTTCTCACCAAGCCAGAAAGATATAAAAGCAGAAAGATATGAAAGCCAGTGCAGGAGAGAGAGAGAGAGAGAGAGAGAGAGAGAGAGAGAGAGAGAGAGAGAGAGAGAGAGAGAGAGAGAGAGAGAGAGAGAGAGAGACAAAGAGAAAGAAAAAGAAAGAGAAAGAATAACGAATAACTTTGACTGCCGTCATGAAAGCCAGTGCAGAAGAGAGAGAATATAACTGTGACTGCTCATCATGAAAGCCAGTGTAGAAGAGAGAGAGTATAACTGTGACTGCTCATCATGAAAGCCAGCTCAGAAGAGAGAGAATATAACTGTGACTGCTCATCATGAAAGCCAGTGTAGAAGAGAGAGTATAACTGTGACTGCTCATCATGAAAGCCAGCTCAGAAGAGAGAGAATATAACTGTGACTGCTCATCATGAAAGCCAGTGTAGAAGAGAGAGAGTATAACTGTGACTGCTCATCATGAAAGCCAGCTCAGAAGAGAGAGAATATAACTGTGACTGCTCATCATGAAAGCCAGTGTAGAATAGAGAGAGAGTATAACTGTGACTGCTCGTCATGAAAGCCAGCGCAGAAGAGAGAGAAAATGGCGATGCTCTGCCTTTTTGTTTCCTGTGCTCGATTGTTCGACGATGACGTCACACACGCTCCAATCAGGGCTGGCCATCGCATCGCTCCAACCAATCGCCCTTCGGGGTGTGGCCTCACGGCCTTTCTTCATGCCCATCGAGAAGATTCGAGCTGGGTGGTGTCAGTAATGTCCAGATCCGGTCAGCGATTATGTGGTTTGCAATTATGTGCCGATTGCATGGCTGGTCGTATGTGCTTTATAAGAACAAAGGGGAAAGTACAGAGGAAACTACACACAGGGAATCTACCCTTATACCCTAACTAATTAGCATAGCTCCACCCTTCGCATGGACAAATATACACTTATGCGACATCCGGGCCTGACTTAATTACAGGAAGGTTTCTTCTTCTTCGCGACAGTCGGAGCACACTAATCCTACCTTGACTACAATACTACTTGACTACAAATACAATTCTACCTTGACTAAGGTATTTCATTACCTACCCCCCACAAACGTAACAATATGTTTCAAAAACGGGGCATTTGATGCAACCTAGCATTCACATGTCACGTCCAAACGGCTATGAAAAGCAAACCAACAACCTTACGTTGGTTGTGGTAAATCAAGATGAAATCCAAGGTGAGAAGGGACAACAATTTGACAGCTTTAAGATGAAGAAAATGGTTGGGAGTGGGTGGTGTTAAAGTAGAATGTTTGGTTGAAAAGGGAGCTCCATAATTGTCATTTTTTCATACGTAATATGTCGATGGCCCATTTGGTACGATTAAGTGGTGTACAGGGCATTGACAGCAGAGGGTGTGCATACTTACCTGTAGAGGAGTTCCCGGTCCTTTCCACCCCAATGCACCTTCGCCTCCTGTGTGTTCAAACCACCAACCCGCTCAAAGTCAGACTTGTACATAGCGAACAGACCAAAGCCATTCACTTCCCAGTATCC
>NC_136261.1:125126789-125214289 GCF_964187855.1 Myxine glutinosa
GGCCCTCACGCGGCCGACGTTTTCGGCCGTCGCAGTACGGCATGGGATCGAGCACCACATACCAACCACGGGCCCGCCGGTCTACGCCAGGGCCCGCCGCCTCGACCCAGCCAAGCTCGCCGTAGCGAAGGCCGAATTCGACGCGTTGGAGCACCTCGGCATCGTGCGGCGCTCCGATAGCGCGTGGGCCTCGCCACTGCACATCGTGCCAAAGCCGGGGGGTGGATGGCGCCCGTGTGGCGACTACCGCCGTCTGAATGACGCTACCACCCCCGACAGGTACCCGATCCCGCATATCCAAGACTTCTCCGCCCGTCTGGCGGGACGGGTCATTTTTTCGAAAATTGATCTCATACGGGGATATCACCAGGTACCTGTCAGGGCGGCCGACGTCCCTAAAACGGCAGTCATCACGCCGTTCGGCTTATTCGAATTCTTGCGGATGCCGTTTGGTCTCAAGAACGCGGCTCAGGCGTTCCACCGCTTGATGGACGGCGTGCTGCGTGACCTGCCGTTCCTTTTCGTTTACCTGGACGACATCCTCGTCGCCAGCACGTCCCGGGCCGAGCACCTCCTCCACCTCCGAACACTGTTCGAGCGCCTCAGCGAGCACGGCCTCATCGTCAACCCGGCCAAATGCCACTTCGGCACGACGGCCGTTGATTTTTTGGGCCACCACATCACCAAGAACGGGGCCGTGCCGCTGCCAACCAAGGTCGAGGCCATCACCACGTTCCCGCGTCCCCGCACCATAAAGGCCCTGCAGGAATTCCTGGGAATGGTGAATTTTTATCACCGCTTCGTGCCCCGCGCTGCTCACCTCATGCGGCCCCTCTACGAAGCCCTCCGGGGCAAGCCGGCCAAGCACGACATCGTCTGGTCCGCAGCAATGGATGCGGCCTTCCAAAGCTCAAAGCGGGCCCTCGCCGACGCAACACTGCTCGCTCACCCGGTGCTCAACGCTCCCATCGCCCTCACCACGGATGCCTCCGACTACGCGGTGGGCGCCGTCCATGAGCAATGGGTGAACGGGGTTTGGCAGCCACTCGCTTTTTTCAGCCGGCAGCTCCGGCCGAACGAGCTCAAATACAGCACGTTTGACCGGGAGCTCCTCGGTCTACACCTGGCCGTCCGCCATTTCCGCCACCTCCTGGAGGGCCGACCTTTCACGGCGTTCGTCGACCACAAGCCGTTGATTTACGCCATGGCCAAGGTCACGGAGCCATGGTCGGCCCGCCAACAGCGCCACCTCTCCGCCGTGTCGGAGTTTACCACGGACATCCGGCACGTCGCCGGCAAAAACAACGCCGTGGCCGACTGTCTTTCCCGGGCCAGCGCGAACGCGGTCCACCTGGGCGTGGATTTTGCGCTTATGGCGGCGGACCAAACCACCGACACCACGGTGCAAGCCCTCCGGGCGGCGGACACGGGCCTCCGCCTGGCCGACATCCCCTGTGCGGACACTGTCCTGCTCTGCGACGTCTCCCAAGGCCAGCCTCGCCCCATCGTGCCCGTCACCTGGCAACGCCGCATCTTCGCCTCCCTCCACGGCCTTTCCCACCCGGGCCGGAAAGCTTCCCAGAAGCTGGTGTCGGCGCGTTTCGTCTGGCACGGCCTTCGTCGGGACGTCCGCGATTGGACCAGCGCCTGCACGGCCTGCCAACGGGCCAAGGTCCACCGACACACCCAGGCCCCGCTGGCACCTTTCACCGTGCCCGAACGACGTTTCGACCACGTCAACGTGGATCTGGTGGGCCCCCTCCCCCCGTCACGGGGGTTCACACACCGGCTCACCATGGTGGACAGGACCACCAGGTGGCCGGAGGCCGTTCCCCTCGTCTCCACCACCACCGCCGACGTGGCGCAGGCTTTCATCGCCACCTGGGTCGCCCGCTTCGGCGCACCGGCGGACATCTCGTCAGACCGCGGACCACAGTTCACCTCCGAGCTGTGGGGCGCGTTCGCCCGCAACCTGGGGGTCAAGCTCCACCGTACTACGGCCTACCACCCCCAAGCAAACGGGTTGTGCGAGCGATTCCACCGCTCCATGAAGGCCGCGCTCATGGCCGGCCTTCAAGACGGCGGTTGGGCCGACCGGCTGCCGTGGGTCCTTTTGGGCCTTCGCACGGCCCCCAAGGAGGACCTCCAGGCATCCACCGCCGAGCTGGTCTATGGCCAGGTGCTACGCGTCCCGGGCGAATTCGTGCCCGACGCTACCAGTCCCTGGTCCGCAGCTCACCAGCGCTCGGACCTCCAGGAGGCCGCCCGACGGTTTGCCCCCGTGCCGACATCCCACCACGGTGACCCCCGGTCCTACGTCCCCCCAGCACTCCGCACAGCGGAGTATGTTTTTGTGCGTCACGACGCACATCGGTGGCCACTCCAGCCGCCGTACGACGGGCCCTTCCGGGTGCTGCGACGGGACGACAAGTCGTTCGTCATCGACATCGGCGGCAGGTCGGACCGGATTGCAGTGGACCGCCTCAAGCCGGCGCACGTGGACGTCGACCACCCACCACGGGTGGCCCTTCCGCCGCGGCGAGGCCGCCCCCCGTCCACGGGGCCCCCCACTCGACCGCCCACCACCTCACCGGACACCCTCCCACGACCCGCCAGGGGTCGCTTCGGCCGGGTCATCAGGACCCCCCTCAAGTTGACCCTGCCGGTGCAAGTCGATTCTGGGGGGACGTGTGTAGCGGCTGCCGCTGGGGTTTCACAATCGCCTTGCACCTATCAAGGACGCGGAGCGATCACCATGCCGGGCTCGTCCAGGACGCCCGGGCAGGCCCGCGCTCAACTTGCCAGGCCTCGGTCGGGACGCCCGGGCATGCCCGGGCATGCCCGGGCAGGCTCGCCCTCAACTTGCCAGGCCGCAGCCAGGACGCTGGGCCACGCCCCCTGGCGCCGGGCCTGGGCAAACCCCCTGGGTTAATAGATATATATTGCTGACCGAAAAACGGGTTTTCAGAGTGCCTGAGTGTTTGATTTCAATAAAGCAACTCAGATGAATTCCAGCTTTTTGTCGCGTCCATTCTTCTGATCGACGTGGGAGCCCCAGCTCCTTCAATATTTCAGTTTTTTCTTTTTAATAAATTTGCAAAACTTTCTAAAATCCTGTTTTCTCTTTGTCATTATGGGGCAATGAGTGCAGATTGATGAGGGAAAAATGAATTTAAACGATTTCACGATAAGGCTGCAACATAACAAAATGTGAAAAAAGTGAAGGGGTCTGAATACTTTCTGAATGCACTGTGTAAACACACAAACACATATACACGCACAAGTATACACACACACACACACACACACATAAACATACAAACACATATACATGCAAACATACACACACACACACACACACACACACACATATATATATAAACACACAAACACATATACACACACACATATATACAGTATACACAAACATATACACACACACACACACACACATACACACACACACACACACACACACACACACATAAACACACAAACACATATACATGCACACACACACACACACACACATATATAAACACACAAACACATATACACACACACATATATACACACACACAAGCACATACACACACACATACATATATACAAACACATATACACACACACATACATATACACTCAAACACACAAACACACAGACAGACAAACACAAGTAAACGTATAACTTGATGGAGAGTATGGAAGTTGAGTATAGAAGGGATAAAATTAAAAGGACATACAGTAAGCTCAACAACCTTTTGAATTCCATAGGTCGACGTGTGGACCTGATATCCCATTTTGGAACACAAGCTCGTGCCGCATAAATGAATCAGATATCGCACTCGCACTTTCTGCTGTAAAATTGGTGAAGGTATCCACACTTATACCTGTTTGAATTGTGTCAAAAGCAATGAATTTATTAAAAGATCTCCCTGAAAATAAATCCTTTTTTCCTTTCATTTCCGCCTTGATGTGTCTTATCAAGTTCATTCAAGGAGCTATGGAAATGTTAAACCTTCAGATTCTCTAATGGAGTACTTCATATTTTCTCCCAAAGTCAGCCCTGCAACATAACCCCCACCACTAACCAATCTTCTCCCCACAACTAATCCCCCATCCCATCCTGTTCTACACCACTAACCAATCTTCTCCCCACAACTAATGCCCCATCCCATCCTGTTCTACACCACTAACCAATCTTCTCCCCACAACCAATGCCCCATCCCATCCTGTTCTACACCACTAACCAATCTTCTCCCCACAACCAATGCCCCATCCCATCCTGTTCTACACCACTAACCAATCTTCTCCCCACAACCAATGCCCCATCCCATCCTGTTCTACACCACTAACCAATCTTCTCCCCACAACTAATCCCCCATCCCATCCTGTTCTACACCACTACCCAATCTTCTCCCCACAACTAATCCCCCATCCCATCCTGTTCTACACCACTACCCAATCTTCCCACAACTAATGCCCCATCCCATCCTGTTCTACACCACTACCCAATCTTCCCACAACTAATCCCCCATCCCATCCTGTTCTACACCACTACCCAATCTTCTCCCCACAACTAATCCCCCATCCCATCCTGTTCTACACCACTACCCAATCTTCCCACAACTAATGCCCCATCCCATCCTGTTCTACACCACTAACCAATCTTCTCCCCACAACTAATCCCCCATCCCATCCTGTTCTACACCACTACCCAATCTTCCCACAACTAATGCCCCATCCCATCCTGTTCTACACCACTACCCAATCTTCCCACAACTAATCCCCCATCCCATCCTGTTCTACACCACTACCCAATCTTCCCACAACTAATGCCCCATCCCATCCTGTTCTACACCACTACCCAATCTTCCCACAACTAATGCCCCATCCCATCCTGTTCTACACCACTACCCAATCTTCCCACAACTAATGCCCCATCCCATCCTGTTCTACACCACTACCCAATCTTCCCACAACTAATCCCCCATCCCATCCTGTTCTACACCACTACCCAATCTTCCCACAACTAATGCCCCATCCCATCCTGTTCTACACCACTACCCAATCTTCCCACAACTAATGCCCCATCCCATCCTGTTCAACACCACTACCCAATCTTCCCACAACTAATGCCCCATCCCATCCTGTTCTACACCACTACCCAATCTTCCCACAACTAATGCCCCATCCCATCCTGTTCTACACCACTACCCAATCTTCCCACAACTAATCCCCCATCCCATCCTGTTCTACACCACTACCCAATCTTCCCACAACTAATGCCCCATCCCATCCTGTTCTACACCACTACCCAATCTTCCCACAACTAATCCCCCATCCCATCCTGTACTACACCACTACCCAATCTTCCCACAACTAATCCCCCATCCCATCCTGTTCTACACCACTACCCAATCTTCCCACAACTAATGCCCCATCCCATCCTGTTCTACACCACTACCCAATCTTCCCACAACTAATGCCCCATCCCATCCTGTTCTACACCACTAACCAATCTTCTCCCCACAACTAATGCCCCATCCCATCCTGTTCTACACCACTAACCAATCTTCTCCCCACAACTAATGCCCCATCCCATCCTGTTCAACACCACTAACCAATCTTCTCCCCACAACTAATGCCCCATCCCATCCTGTTCAACACCACTAACCAATCTTCTCCCCACAACTAATGCCCCATCCCATCCTGTTCAACACCACTAACCAATCTTCTCCCCACAACTAATGCCCCATCCCATCCTGTTCAACACCACTAACCAATCTTCTCCCCACAACTAATGCCCCATCCCATCCTGTTCTACACCACTACCCAATCTTCCCACAACTAATGCCCCATCCCATCCTGTTCTACACCACTACCCAATCTTCCCACAACTAATCCCCCATCCCATCCTGTTCTACACCACTACCCAATCTTCCCACAACTAATGCCCCATCCCATCCTGTTCTACACCACTACCCAATCTTCCCACAACTAATGCCCCATCCCATCCTGTTCAACACCACTAACCAATCTTCTCCCCACAACTAATGCCCCATCCCATCCTGTTCTACACCACTACCCAATCTTCCCACAACTAATGCCCCATCCCATCCTGTTCTACACCACTAACCAATCTTCTCCCCACAACTAATGCCCCATCCCATCCTGTTCTACACCACTACCCAATCTTCCCACAACTAATGCCCCATCCCATCCTGTTCAACACCACTAACCAATCTTCTCCCCACAACTAATGCCCCATCCCATCCTGTTCAACACCACTAACCAATCTTCTCCCCACAACTAATGCCCCATCCCATCCTGTGCTACACCACTACCCAATCTTCCCACAACTAATGCCCCATCCCATCCTGTTCTACACCACTAACCAATCTTCTCCCCACAACTAATCCCCCATCCCATCCTGTTCTACACCACTACCCAATCTTCCCACAACTAATGCCCCATCCCATCCTGTTCAACTCCACTACCCAATCTTCTCCCCACAACTAATCCCCCATCCCATCCTGTTCTACACCACTAACCAATCTTCTCCCCACAACTAATCCCCCATCCCATCCTGTTCTACACCACTAACCAATCCTCTCCCCACAACTAATCCCCCATCCCATCCTGTTCAACACCACTACCCAATCTTCTCCCCACAACTAATCCCCCATCCCATCCTGTTCTACACCACTAACCAATCTTCTCCCCACAACTAATCCCCCATCCCATCCTGTTCTACACCACTAACCAATCTTCTCCCCACAACTAATCCCCCATCCCATCCTGTTCTACACCACTAACCAATCTTCTCCCCACAACTAATCCCCCATCCCATCCTGTTCTACACCACTAACCAATCTTCTCCCCACAACTAATCCCCCATCCCATCCTGTTCAACACCACTAACCAATCTTCTCCCCACAACTAATCCCCCATCCCATCCTGTTCAACACCACTAACCAATCTTCTCCCCACAACTAATCCCCCATCCCATCCTGTTCTACACCACTAACCAATCTTCTCCCCACAACTAATCCCCCATCCCATCCTGTTCAACACCACCAACCAATCTTCTCCCCACAACTAATCCCCCATCCCATCCTGTTCAACACCACTAACCAATCTTCTCCCCACAACTAATCCCCCATCCCATCCTGTTCAACACCACTAACCAATCTTCTCCCCACAACTAATGCCCCATCCCATCCTGTTCAACACCACTAACCAATCTTCTCCCCACAACTAATCCCCCATCCCATCCTGTTCTACACCACTAACCAATCTTCTCCCCACAACTAATCCCCCATCCCATCCTGTTCTACACCACTACCCAATCTTCCCACAACTAATCCCCCATCCCATCCTGTTCAACACCACCAACCAATCTTCTCCCCACAACTAATCCCCCATCCCATCCTGTTCAACACCACTAACCAATCTTCTCCCCACAACTAATCCCCCATCCCATCCTGTTCAACACCACTAACCAATCTTCTCCCCACAACTAATGCCCCATCCCATCCTGTTCAACACCACTAACCAATCTTCTCCCCACAACTAATCCCCCATCCCATCCTGTTCAACACCACTACCCAATCTTCCCACAACTAATGCCCCATCCCATCCTGTTCTACACCACTACCCAATCTTCCCACAACTAATGCCCCATCCCATCCTGTTCTACACCACTACCCAATCTTCCCACAACTAATCCCCCATCCCATCCTGTTCTACACCACTACCCAATCTTCCCACAACTAATGCCCCATCCCATCCTGTTCTACACCACTACCCAATCTTCCCACAACTAATCCCCCATCCCATCCTGTACTACACCACTACCCAATCTTCCCACAACTAATCCCCCATCCCATCCTGTTCTACACCACTACCCAATCTTCCCACAACTAATGCCCCATCCCATCCTGTTCTACACCACTACCCAATCTTCCCACAACTAATGCCCCATCCCATCCTGTTCAACACCACTAACCAATCTTCTCCCCACAACTAATGCCCCATCCCATCCTGTTCTACACCACTACCCAATCTTCCCACAACTAATGCCCCATCCCATCCTGTTCTACACCACTAACCAATCTTCTCCCCACAACTAATGCCCCATCCCATCCTGTTCAACACCACTAACCAATCTTCTCCCCACAACTAATGCCCCATCCCATCCTGTTCTACACCACTACCCAAGCTTCCCACAACTAATGCCCCATCCCATCCTGTTCAACACCACTAACCAATCTTCTCCCCACAACTAATGCCCCATCCCATCCTGTTCAACACCACTAACCAATCTTCTCCCCACAACTAATGCCCCATCCCATCCTGTTCTACACCACTACCCAATCTTCCCACAACTAATGCCCCATCCCATCCTGTTCTACACCACTACCCAATCTTCCCACAACTAATCCCCCATCCCATCCTGTTCTACACCACTACCCAATCTTCCCACAACTAATGCCCCATCCCATCCTGTTCTACACCACTACCCAATCTTCCCAAAACTAATGCCCCATCCCATCCTGTTCAACACCACTAACCAATCTTCTCCCCACAACTAATGCCCCATCCCATCCTGTTCTACACCACTACCCAATCTTCCCACAACTAATGCCCCATCCCATCCTGTTCTACACCACTAACCAATCTTCTCCCCACAACTAATGCCCCATCCCATCCTGTTCTACACCACTACCCAATCTTCCCACAACTAATGCCCCATCCCATCCTGTTCAACACCACTAACCAATCTTCTCCCCACAACTAATGCCCCATCCCATCCTGTTCAACACCACTAACCAATCTTCTCCCCACAACTAATGCCCCATCCCATCCTGTGCTACACCACTACCCAATCTTCCCACAACTAATGCCCCATCCCATCCTGTTCTACACCACTACCCAATCTTCCCACAACTAATGCCCCATCCCATCCTGTTCAACACCACTAACCAATCTTCTCCCCACAACTAATGCCCCATCCTATCCTGTTCTACACCACTACCCAATCTTCCCACAACTAATGCCCCATCCCATCCTGTTCAACTCCACTACCCAATCTTCTCCCCACAACTAATCCCCCATCCCATCCTGTTCTACACCACTAACCAATCTTCTCCCCACAACTAATCCCCCATCCCATCCTGTTCTACACCACTAACCAATCTTCTCCCTACAACTAATCCCCCATCCCATCCTGTTCAACACCACTACCCAATCTTCTCCCCACAACTAATCCCCCATCCCATCCTGTTCTACACCACTAACCAATCTTCTCCCCACAACTAATCCCCCATCCCATCCTGTTCTACACCACTAACCAATCTTCTCCCCACAACTAATCCCCCATCCCATCCTGTTCTACACCACGAACCAATCTTCTCCCCACAACTAATCCCCCATCCCATCCTGTTCTACACCACTAACCAATCTTCTCCCCACAACTAATCCCCCATCCCATCCTGTTCAACACCACTAACCAATCTTCTCCCCACAACTAATCCCCCATCCCATCCTGTTCAACACCACTAACCAATCTTCTCCCCACAACTAATCCCCCATCCCATCCTGTTCTACACCACTAACCAATCTTCTCCCCACAACTAATCCCCCATCCCATCCTGTTCAACACCACCAACCAATCTTCTCCCCACAACTAATCCCCCATCCCATCCTGTTCAACACCACTAACCAATCTTCTCCCCACAACTAATCCCCCATCCCATCCTGTTCAACACCACTAACCAATCTTCTGCCCACAACTAATGCCCCATCCCATCCTGTTCAACACCACTAACCAATCTTCTCCCCACAACTAATCCCCCATCCCATCCTGTTCTACACCACTAACCAATCTTCTCCCCACAACTAATCCCCCATCCCATCCTGTTCTACACCACTAACCAATCTTCTCCCCACAACTAATCCCCCATCCCATCCTGTTCTACACCACTAACCAATCTTCTCCCCACAACTAATCCCCCATCCCATCCTGTTCTACACCACTAACCAATCTTCTCCCCACAACTAATCCCCCATCCCATCCTGTTCTACACCACTAACCAATCTTCTCCCCACAACTAATCCCCCATCCCATCCTGTTCAACACCACTAACCAATCTTCTCCCCACAACTAATCCCCCATCCCATCCTGTTCTACACCACTAACCAATCTTCTCCACACAACTAATCCCCCATCCCATCCTGTTCTACACCACTAACCAATCTTCTCCCCACAACTAATCCCCCATCCCATCCTGTTCTACACCACTAACCAATCTTCTCCCCACAACTAATCCCCCATCCCATCCTGTTCTACACCACTAACCAATCTTCTCCCCACAACTAATCCCCCATCCCATCCTGTTCTACACCACTAACCAATCTTCTCCCCACAACTAGTCCCCCATCCCATCCTGTTCTACACCACTAACCAATCTTCTCCCCACAACTAGTCCCCCATCCCATCCTGTTCTACACCACTAACCAATCTTCTCCCCACAACTAGTCCCCCATCCCATCCTGTTCTACACCACTAACCAATCTTCTCCCCACAACTAATGCCCCCATCCCATCCTGTTCAACACCACTAACCAATCTTCTCCCCACAACTAATGCCCCATCCCATCCTGTTCAACACCACTAACCAATCTTCTCCCCACAACTAATCCCCCATCCCATCCTGTTCAACCCCACAGCTTGCTCCTTGCAGGAAATGCCCACAACACATTCATCTACCAATTGCTACTACTTCCACTTAACTAAAACCCACTACCAATCCCCCATCCCGTTCATTCACACCAGCCCCATCCCACTGTCCATCCTTCTCCGAAGTACTCCTCTGACCCCACTCCACTCACCAGCCCCTGGGCCCACCTTTCCGCAACTCTCCCAAATGACCATGGCTCACCACGTGGTTCCTCAGGAGTGCTACCACAGTCCAGACACATGACGATGGGAGCAAAGGTCATGGTGTGCTCGATGCAATGCTTGCGTATCGAGTCGAGAATGGAGTGAGGGAAGGTCAGGTGCAGGTCACCTAGAAAGAGGATGCTGTGGGGATCCTGGCACAGGACACACATGGAGTTATTTGTTGTCAGTCATCGAGTCAAGAACACTGTTGTAAATGTTACAAGAACAACGGACGATCGAAAGTGTGTTACATGTTTCAGGGACTTCATCAGACATAGTTCATTTAAGATCTAACAGTCCTATGAACGACCATTATGAAACCGCAAATGACACTCGGAGTACCTGTATTATGTGTAACTCAAATCACCTACCTGCACCATCACCGCAGTTCGTTTAAGATTCTTTTTTTTTTTACAACGTCCCTTGTCATCATCACATCATCCTTGTCAAGTTCAAACTGGTTGTAATGGTTCACGAAACTGCTAATCTTTTTTGTGAATGTGTCACTGCAGGCCAAGAAGCTGCAGACCATGCAAGTTAACTTACGCTTCTGGATATCATCATATCACTGAGTCTGCATATGATTGTGGATATCACTGAGTCTGCATATGATTGTGGATATCACTGAGTCTGCATATGATTGTGGATATCACTGAGTCTGCATATGATTGTGGATATCACTGAGTCTGCATATGATTGTGGATATCACTGAGTCTGCATATGATTGTGGATATCACTGAGTCTGCATATGATTGTGGATATCACTGAGTCTGCATATGATTGTGGATATCACTGAGTCTGCATATGATTGTGGATATCACTGAGTCTGCATATGATTGTGGACATCACTGAGTCTGCATATGATTGTGGATATCACTGAGTCTGCATATGATTGTGGACATCACTGAGTCTGCATATGATTGTGGACATCACTGAGTCTGCATATGATTGTGGATATCACATAGTCTGCATATGATTGTGGACATCACTGAGTCTGCATATGATTGTGGACATCACTGAGTCTGCATATGATTGTGGATATCACTGAGTCTGCATATGATTGTGGACATCACTGAGTCTGCATATGATTGTGGATATCACTGAGTCTGCATATGATTGTGGACATCACTGAGTCTGCATATGATTGTGGACATCACTGAGTCTGCATATGATTGTGGATATCACTGAGTCTGCATATGATTGTGGACATCACTGAGTCTGCATATGATTGTGGACATCACTGAGTCTGCATATGATTGTGGATATCACTGAGTCTGCATATGATTGTGGACATCACTGAGTCTGCATATGATTGTGGACATCACTGAGTCTGCATATGATTGTGGATATCACTGAGTCTGCATATGATTGTGGATATCACTGAGTCTGCATATGATTGTGGATATCACTGAGTCTCCATATGATTGTGGATATCACTGAGTCTGCATATGATTGTGGATATCACCGAGTCTGCCTCTGGTTATAGATATCACTGAGTCTCCATATGATTGTGAACATCACTGAGTCTGCATATGATTGTGGATATCACTGAGTTTGCCTCTGGTTATAGATATCACTGAGTCTCCATATGATTGTGGACATCACTGAGTCTGCATATGATTGTGGATATCACTGAGTTTGCCTCTGGTTATAGATATCACTGAGTCTCCATATGATTGTGGACATCACTGAGTCTGCATATGATTGTGGATATCACTGAGTCTGCCTCTGGTTGTAGATATCAGTGAGCTTGCCTCTGGTTATAGATATCAGTGAGTCTGCCTCTGGTTATAGATATCACTGAGTGTGCCTCTGGTTATAGATATCAGTGAGTCTGCCTCTGGTTATAGATATCACGGAGTCTGCCTCTGGTTATAGATATCAGTGAGTCTGCCTCTGGTTATAGACATCACTGAGTCTGCATATGATTGTGGATATCACTGAGTTTGCCTCTGGTTATAGATATCACTGAGTCTCCATATGATTGTGGACATCACTGAGTCTGCATATGATTGTGGATATCACTGAGTCTGCCTCTGGTTATAGATATCACTGAGTCTGCATATGATTGTGGATATCACTGAGTCTGCCCCTGGTTGTAGATATCAGTGAGTTTGCCTCTGGTTATAGATATCAGTGAGTCTGCCTCTGGTTATAGATATCACTGAGTGTGTCTCTGGTTATACATATCAGTGAGTCTGCCTCTGGTTATAGATATCACGGAGTCTGCCTCTGGTTATAGATATCAGTGAGTCTGCCTCTGGTTATAGATATCACGGAGTCTGCATATGATTGTGGATATCACTGAGTCTGCATATGATTGTGGATATCAGTGAGTTTGCCTCTGGTTATAGATATCAATGAGTCTTCCTCTCGTTATATATATCACTGAGTCTGCCTCTGGTTATAGATATCACTGAGTCTGCCTCTGGTTATAGATATCAGTTAGTCTGCATATGATTGTGGATATCAGTGAGTTTGCCTCTGGTTATAGATATCACTGAGTGTGCATATGATTGTGGATATCACTGAGTCTGCCACTGGTTATAGATATCACTGAGTCTGCCTCTGGTTATAGATATCAGTGAGTCTGCCTCTGGTTATAGATATCACTAAGTCTGCCTCTGGTTATAGATATCACTGAGCCTGCCTCTGGTTATAGATATCACTGAGTGTGCATATGATTGTGGATATCACTGAGTCTGCCTCTGGTTATAGATATCACTGAGTCTGCCTCTGGTTATAGATATCACTGAGTCTGCCTCTGGTTATAGATATCACTGAGTCTGCCTATGATTGTGGATATCACTGAGTTTGCCTCTGGTTATAGATATCACTCAGTCTGCCTCTGGTTATAGATATCACTGAGTGTGCCTCTGGTTATAGATATCACTGAGTCTGCATATGATTGTGGATATCAGTGAGTTTGCCTCTGGTTATAGATATCACTGAGTCTGCCTCTGGTTGTAGATATCACTGAGTGTGCCTCTGGTTATAGATATCACTGAGTCTGCCTCTGGTTATAGATATCACTGAGTCTGCCTCTGGTTATAGATATCACTGAGTGTGCCTCTGGTTATAGATATCAGTGAGTCTGCCTCTGGTTATTGATATCACTGAGTCTGCCTCTGGTTGTAGATATCACTGAGTGTGCCTCTGGTTATAGATATCACTGAGTCTGCCTCTGGTTATAAATATCACTGAGTCTGCCTCTGGTTATAGATATCACTGAGTCTGCCTATGATTGTGGATATCACTGAGTTTGCCTCTGGTTATAGATATCACTCAGTCTGCCTCTGGTTATAGATATCACTGAGTCTGCCTCTGGTTATAGATATCACTGAGTCTGCCTCTGGTTATAGATATCACTGAGTCTGCCTATGATTGTGGATATCACTGAGTTTGCCTCTGGTTATAGATATCACTCAGTCTGCCTCTGGTTATACATATCACTGAGTGTGCCTCTGGTTATAGATATCACTGAGTCTGCATATGATTGTGGATATCAGTGAGTTTGCCTCTGGTTATAGATATCACTGAGTCTGCCTCTGGTTGTAGATATCACTGAGTGTGCCTCTGGTTATAGATATCACTGAGTCTGCCTCTGGTTATAGATATCACTGAGTCTGCCTCTGGTTATAGATATCACTGAGTGTGCCTCTGGTTATAGATATCAGTGAGTCTGCCTCTGGTTATTGATATCACTGAGTCTGCCTCTGGTTGTAGATATCACTGAGTGTGCCTCTGGTTATAGATATCAGTGAGTCTGCCTCTGGTTATAGATATCACTGAGTCTGCCTCTGGTTATAAATATCACTGAGTCTGCCTCTGGTTATAGATATCACTGAGTCTGCCTATGATTGTGGATATCACTGAGTTTGCCTCTGGTTATAGATATCACTCAGTCTGCCTCTGGTTATAGATATCACTGAGTCTGCCTCTGGTTATAGATATCACTGAGTCTGCCTCTGGTTATAGATATCACTGAGTCTGCCTATGATTGTGGATATCACTGAGTTTGCCTCTGGTTATAGATATCACTCAGTCTGCCTCTGGTTATAGATATCACTGAGTGTGCATATGATTGTGGATATCACTGAGTCTTCCTCTGGTTATAGATATCACTCAGTCTGCCTCTGGTTATAGATATCACTGAGTCTGCCTCTGGTTATAGATATCACTGAGTCTGCCTCTGGTTATAGATATCACTGAGTCTGCCTATGATTGTGGATATCACTGTGTTTGCCTCTGGTTATAGATATCACTCAGTCTGCCTCTGGTTATAGATATCACTCAGTCTGCCTCTGGTTATAGATATCACGGAGTCTGCATATGATTGTGGATATCACTGTGTTTGCCTCTGGTTATAGATATCACTGAGTCTGCATATTATTGTGGATATCACTGATTCTTCCTGTGGTTATAGATATCACTGAGTCTGCCTCTGGTTATAGATATCACTGAGTCTGCCTCTGGTTATATATATCACTGATTCTGCCTATGATTGTGGATATCACTGAGTCTTCCTCTGGTTATAGATATCACTCAGTCTGCCTCTGGTTATAGATATCACTCAGTCTGCCTCTGGTTATAGATATCACGGAGTCTGCATATGATTGTGGATATCACTGTGTTTGCCTCTGGTTATAGATATCACTGAGTCTGCATATTATTGTGGATATCACTGATTCTTCCTGTGGTTATAGATATCACTGAGTCTGCCTCTGGTTATAGATATCACTGAGTCTGCCTCTGGTTATATATATCACTGATTCTGCCTATGATTGTGGATATCACTGAGTCTTCCTCTGGTTATAGATATCACTCAGTCTGCCTCTGGTTATAGATATCACGGAGTCTGCATATGATTGTGGATATCACTGAGTCTTCCTCTGGTTGTAGATATCACTCAGTCTGCCTCTGGTTATAGATATCACCGAGTGTGCCTCTGGTTATAGATATCACTAAGTCTGCCTCTGGTTATAGATATCACTCAGTCTGCATATGATTGTGGATATCACTGAGTTTGCCTCTGGTTATAGATATCACTGAGTCTGCATATGATTGTGGATATCACTCAGTCTGCCTCTGGTTATAGATATCACTCAGTCTACATATGATTGTGGATATCACTGAGTCTGCCTCTGGTTATAGATATCACTCAATCTGCATATGATTATGGATATCACTCAGTCTTCCTCTGGTTATAGATATCACTGAGTCTTCCTCTGGTTATAGATATCACTCAGTCTGCCTCTGGTTATAGATATCATGGAGTCTGCATATGATTATGGATATCACTGAGTTTGTCTCTGGTTCTAGATATCACTGAGTCTTCCTCTGGTTATAGATATCACTCAGTCTGCCTCTGGTTATAGATATCACTGAGTCTGCCTCTGGTTATAGATATCACTCAGTCTGCCTCTGGTTATAGATATCAATGAGTCTGCCTCTGGTTATAGATATCACTGAGTCTTCCTCTGGTTATAGATATCACTCAGTCTGCCTCTGGTTATAGATATCACAGAGTCTGCATATGATTATGGATATCACTGAGTCTGCATATGATTGTGGATATCACTGAGTTCGCCTCTGGTTATAGATATCACTCAGTCTGCCTCTGGTTATAGATATCACTGAGTCTGCCTCTGGTTATAGATATCACTGAGTCTGCCTCTGGTTATAGATATCACTGAGTCTGCCTATGATTGTGGATATCACTGAGTTTGCCTCTGGTTATAGATATCACTCAGTCTGCCTCTGGTTATAGATATCACTGAGTGTGCATATGATTGTGGATATCACTGAGTCTTCCTCTGGTTATAGATATCACTCAGTCTGCCTCTGGTTATAGATATCACTGAGTCTGCCTCTGGTTATAGATATCACTGAGTCTGCCTCTGGTTATAGATATCACTGAGTCTGCCTATGATTGTGGATATCACTGTGTTTGCCTCTGGTTATAGATATCACTCAGTCTGCCTCTGGTTATAGATATCACTCAGTCTGCCTCTGGTTATAGATATCACTCAGTCTGCCTCTGGTTATAGATATCACTCAGTCTGCCTCTGGTTATAGATATCACTCAGTCTGCCTCTGGTTATAGATATCACGGAGTCTGCATATGATTGTGGATATCACTGTGTTTGCCTCTGGTTATAGATATCACTGAGTCTGCCTCTGGTTATAGATATCATGGAGTCTGCATATGATTATGGATATCACTGAGTTTGTCTCTGGTTATAGATATCACTGAGTCTGCCTCTGGTTGTAGATATCACTGAGTGTGCCTCTGGTTATAGATATCAGTGAGTCTGCCTCTGGTTATAGATATCACTGAGTCTGCCTCTGGTTATAAATATCACTGAGTCTGCCTCTGGTTATAGATATCACTGAGTCTGCCTATGATTGTGGATATCACTGAGTTTGCCTCTGGTTATAGATATCACTCAGTCTGCCTCTGGTTATAGATATCACTGAGTCTGCCTCTGGTTATAGATATCACTGAGTCTGCCTCTGGTTATAGATATCACTGAGTCTGCCTATGATTGTGGATATCACTGAGTTTGCCTCTGGTTATAGATATCACTCAGTCTGCCTCTGGTTATAGATATCACTGAGTGTGCATATGATTGTGGATATCACTGAGTCTTCCTCTGGTTATAGATATCACTCAGTCTGCCTCTGGTTATAGATATCACTGAGTCTGCCTCTGGTTATAGATATCACTGAGTCTGCCTCTGGTTATAGATATCACTGAGTCTGCCTATGATTGTGGATATCACTGTGTTTGCCTCTGGTTATAGATATCACTCAGTCTGCCTCTGGTTATAGATATCACTCAGTCTGCCTCTGGTTATAGATATCACTCAGTCTGCCTCTGGTTATAGATATCACTCAGTCTGCCTCTGGTTATAGATATCACTCAGTCTGCCTCTGGTTATAGATATCACGGAGTCTGCATATGATTGTGGATATCACTGTGTTTGCCTCTGGTTATAGATATCACTGAGTCTGCATATTATTGTGGATATCACTGATTCTTCCTGTGGTTATAGATATCACTGAGTCTGCCTCTGGTTATAGATATCACTGAGTCTGCCTCTGGTTATAGATATCACTGATTCTGCCTATGATTGTGGATATCACTGAGTCTTCCTCTGGTTATAGATATCACTCAGTCTGCCTCTGGTTATAGATATCACGGAGTCTGCATATGATTGTGGATATCACTGAGTCTTCCTCTGGTTATAGATATCACTCAGTCTGCCTCTGGTTATAGATATCACCGAGTGTGCCTCTGGTTATAGATATCACTAAGTCTGCCTCTGGTTATAGATATCACTCAGTCTGCATATGATTGTGGATATCACTGAGTTTGCCTCTGGTTATAGATATCACTGAGTCTGCATATGATTGTGGATATCACTCAGTCTGCCTCTGGTTATAGATATCACTCAGTCTACATATGATTGTGGATATCACTGAGTCTGCCTCTGGTTATAGATATCACTCAATCTGCATATGATTATGGATATCACTCAGTCTTCCTCTGGTTATAGATATCACTGAGTCTTCCTCTGGTTATAGATATCACTCAGTCTGCCTCTGGTTATAGATATCATGGAGTCTGCATATGATTATGGATATCACTGAGTTTGTCTCTGGTTCTAGATATCACTGAGTCTTCCTCTGGTTATAGATATCACTCAGTCTGCCTCTGGTTATAGATATCACTGAGTCTGCCTCTGGTTATAGATATCACTCAGTCTGCCTCTGGTTATAGATATCAATGAGTCTGCCTCTGGTTATAGATATCACTGAGTCTTCCTCTGGTTATAGATATCACTCAGTCTGCCTCTGGTTATAGATATCACAGAGTCTGCATATGATTATGGATATCACTGAGTCTGCATATGATTGTGGATATCACTGAGTTTGCCTCTGGTTATAGATATCACTCAGTCTGCCTCTGGTTATAGATATCACTGAGTCTGCCTCTGGTTATAGATATCACTGAGTCTGCCTCTGGTTATAGATATCACTGAGTCTGCCTATGATTGTGGATATCACTGAGTTTGCCTCTGGTTATAGATATCACTCAGTCTGCCTCTGGTTATAGATATCACTGAGTGTGCATATGATTGTGGATATCACTGAGTCTTCCTCTGGTTATAGATATCACTCAGTCTGCCTCTGGTTATAGATATCACTGAGTCTGCCTCTGGTTATAGATATCACTGAGTCTGCCTCTGGTTATAGATATCACTGAGTCTGCCTATGATTGTGGATATCACTGTGTTTGCCTCTGGTTATAGATATCACTCAGTCTGCCTCTGGTTATAGATATCACTCAGTCTGCCTCTGGTTATAGATATCACTCAGTCTGCCTCTGGTTATAGATATCACTCAGTCTGCCTCTGGTTATAGATATCACTCAGTCTGCCTCTGGTTATAGATATCACTCAGTCTGCCTCTGGTTATAGATATCACTCAGTCTGCCTCTGGTTATAGATATCACTCAGTCTACATATGATTGTGGATATCACTGAGTCTGCCTCTGGTTATAGATATCACTCAATCTGCATATGATTATGGATATCACTCAGTCTTCCTCTGGTTATAGATATCACTGAGTCTTCCTCTGGTTATAGATATCACTGAGTCTGCCTCTGGTTATAGATATCACTGATTCTGCCTATGATTGTGGATATCACTGAGTCTTCCTCTGGTTATAGATATCACTCAGTCTGCCTCTGGTTATAGATATCACGGAGTCTGCATATGATTGTGGATATCACTGAGTCTTCCTCTGGTTATAGATATCACTCAGTCTGCCTCTGGTTATAGATATCACTGAGTCTTCCTCTGGTTATAGATATCACTGAGTCTGCCTCTGGTTATAGATATCACTGATTCTGCCTATGATTGTGGATATCACTGAGTCTTCCTCTGGTTATAGATATCACTCAGTCTGCCTCTGGTTATAGATATCACGGAGTCTGCATATGATTGTGGATATCACTGTGTTTGCCTCTGGTTATAGATATCACTGAGTCTGCATATTATTGTGGATATCACTGATTCTTCCTGTGGTTATAGATATCACTGAGTCTGCCTCTGGTTATAGATATCACTGAGTCTGCCTCTGGTTATAGATATCACTGATTCTGCCTATGATTGTGGATATCACTGAGTCTTCCTCTGGTTATAGATATCACTCAGTCTGCCTCTGGTTATAGATATCACGGAGTCTGCATATGATTGTGGATATCACTGAGTCTTCCTCTGGTTATAGATATCACTCAGTCTGCCTCTGGTTATAGATATCACCGAGTGTGCCTCTGGTTATAGATATCACTAAGTCTGCCTCTGGTTATAGATATCACTCAGTCTGCATATGATTGTGGATATCACTAAGTCTGCCTCTGGTTATAGATATCACTCAGTCTGCATATGATTGTGGATATCACTCAGTCTGCCTCTGGTTATAGATATCACTCAGTCTACATATGATTGTGGATATCACTGAGTCTGCCTCTGGTTATAGATATCACTCAATCTGCATATGATTATGGATATCACTCAGTCTTCCTCTGGTTATAGATATCACTGAGTCTTCCTCTGGTTATAGATATCACTCAGTCTGCCTCTGGTTATAGATATCATGGAGTCTGCATATGATTATGGATATCACTGAGTTTGTCTCTGGTTCTAGATATCACTGAGTCTTCCTCTGGTTATAGATATCACTCAGTCTGCCTCTGGTTATAGATATCACTGAGTCTGCCTCTGGTTATAGATATCACTCAGTCTGCCTCTGGTTATAGATATCAATGAGTCTGCCTCTGGTTATAGATATCACTGAGTCTTCCTCTGGTTATAGATATCACTCAGTCTGCCTCTGGTTATAGATATCACAGAGTCTGCATATGATTATGGATATCACTGAGTCTGCATATGATTGTGGATATCACTGAGTTTGCCTCTGGTTATAGATATCACTCAGTCTGCCTCTGGTTATAGATATCACTGAGTCTTCCTCTGGTTATAGATATCACTCAGTCTGCCTCTGGTTATAGATATCACTGAGTCCGCCTCTGGTTATAGATATCACTGAGTCTGCATATGATTGTGGATATCACTGAGTTTGCCTCTGGTTATAGATATCAATGAGTCTGCCTCTGGTTATAGATATCACTGAGTCTGCCTCTGGTTATAGATATCACTGAGTCTGCCTTTGGTTATAGATATCACTAAGTCTGCCTCTGGTTATAGATATCACTGAGTCTGCCTCTGGTTATAGATATCACTGAGTCTGCCTCTGGTTATAGATATCACTGAGTCTGCATATGATTGTGGATATCACTGAGTTTGCCTCTGGTTATAGATATCAATGAGTCTGCCTCTGGTTATAGATATCACTGAGTGTGCCTCTGGTTATAGATATCACTGAGTCTGCCTCTGGTTATAGATATCACTGAGTGTGCATATGATTGTGGATATCACTGAGTTTGCCTCTGGTTATAGATATCACTGAGTCTGCATATGATTGTGGATATCGCCTAATCTGCCATTGCCTGTTGCTGTCACTGAGTCTGCATATGTTTAGGGATATCACTGATGTCTATCACTGAGTATAACTCTGATTATGTATATCAATGAGTCTGCCAATGGTTATGGCTATCGCTCAGTCTGCCAATGGTTATGGCTATCGCTCAGTCTGCCAATGGTTATGGCTATCGCTCAGTCTGCCAATGGTTATGGCTATCGCTCAGTCTGCCAATGGTTATGGCTATCGCTCAGTCTGCCTCTGGTTATGGCTATCGCTCAGTCTGCCAATGGTTATGGCTATCGCTCAGTCTGCCAATGGTTATGGCTATCGCTCAGTCTGCCAATGGTTATGGCTATCGCTCAGTCTGCCAATGGTTATGGCTATCACTCAGTCTGCCATTTGTTATGGCTATCGCTCAGTCTGCCAATGGTTTTTTTTTTTTGGTTTTTTTTTTTTTGTATACTGAATCGAGGCTCGTAAAAGAGCTAACATTTATTTCACAAACAAATCAACCAGACAAACAAAATATACAAAAAGAGGGAGCGGAAGACAAGATGGGGAGAGAAGGGGAAGCACACAACCACAACATTTGAGAGCAGGGAGAAGTGTGGGAGGGAGACGGCTTGGGGGCAGGAGGCGTGGGAAGGGGGGGGGGGGGTGGGAGAAGTATAAAACACAAGGGGACCGAAATTAGCGGGGGTAGAAAAATCAAGGTTTTGGATGGGGGAGGATAAGAGATGGTGGTGAACAGCTGTTTTAAAGACCTGGAGGGTGGAGTGGGATTGAAGAGAGTGAGGGAGTTTGTTCCAGAGGCGGGAGAAAAGAGGAATGAAGGAGTGAAGGTGAGCAGAAAGTCTTGATTTTGGCGGTTTAACCATAAGAGGGTTGCAGGCAGATCTTGTGCGACCTGTAGGAATATTTGGGGGACAGAGCCCAGAGAGGGCTGGGGGGGCAAGGCCAGAGAGGAGTCGGTAGAAGACGGAAAGACCACCAACCTGCCTGCGGTGAGTGAGTGAAAGGCCCTTGGAGTTAGCTTCATCGCGGGAGATTCCAATGATTCTGAACGCTTTGGTTTCAACAGCGTGAAGACGGGCTAGGTGTGAGGCAGGAGCACCAGACCAGAGGGGAGAGCAGTATTCCATAGAGCTGCGGATGAAAGCCTTGTATGTGGTGAGGAGCTCAGGTGTGCCAAGGAAGGACTTCGCACGACGGAGGATGCCCAGTCGGCGACTGGCTTTGGAGGCCAGATTTGAAATGTGGTTTTCCCAGGAAAGATCATGGCAAATAGTGAGACCCAAAAGCTTGAGTGACAGAACTTCTTGGAGAGGATTATTCAGAAAGTGGATGGGAGGGTTTTCCAGTCGGTCTTTTCGGAGAGACATCGTAAGAGTGTGAGATTTATCAGGATTGAAAGACATGTTCCATTTGTTTGCCCAGTCTGTGATTTTGTCCAGGTCTGCAGAGAGTGAGGAGGCTGCAGACTGCCGATCTGAGGGATGAGGAATGGAGCGACAGAGAGTAGAGTCGTCAGCAAAGGGATAGAGAGGATTTTCAAGAGAGTCAGAGAGATCATTGATGAAGACCAGAAAAAGCACAGGGCCCAGAACACTACCTTGGGGAACTCCAGCCTGAACAGGAGGAGGAGATGAGAGAAACCCATTCAGGGCCACACGTTGACTACGACCAGAGAGGAAGTCCGCCAGCCATGCATGGAGATTTCCATGGATACCAAAGGAGAAGAGTTTGGTGAGCAGAGCAGGGTGCCAGACCGTATCGAAGGCACGTGAAATGTCAAGGGAGACGGCTCTAATTTCCTGTTTGGCGTTGAGGACCTCCATCCATTGTTGAGAAAGCAGAAGCAGCATGTCCAGAGTAGAGTGACCAGGTCTGAAACCAAATTGATGATCAGAGATCAAGCCATTGGAGAAGAGGAAAGATTTCATATCTGAAGCAATGATGGATTCCATGACTTTGCTGATAATTGGGAGAAGGCTGATTGGTCTGTAGTTGCTGGGATCTGTTTTTGCACCTTTTTTGTGCAAAGCGGTGATGTTGGCTGATTTCCAAGCAGATGGCAGATGACCTTGAGCAAAAGAGAGGGTGAAGAGAACAGAAAGAGGGAGTGAAAGAGCGGAAGCACATGATTTTAGGACCCGTGGGCTGATGCCGTCAGGACCAGTTGCAGAATCAGAGTCGAGGGTTGACAGAAACTTTTCCACCTTGTCAGGAGGAAAGGACACAGAGTCCAGGAGCAGCTGGGTACGACTGGGTACGGTGGGTACAGAGAGGGATGGGTTTGGGACACAAGATTTAGAGGCAAACACAGAGTTGAGGCATTCAGCTTTTTCACGTGCGGAGTCAGCCGTTAAGCCGTTTGAGGTGAGGGAGGGGATGGAGGGGGAACAAACACCAGAAACAGATTTGACTGTTTATGGCTATGGTTATGGCTCAACAGATGGTTATGGCTATCGCTCAGTTTGCCAATGGTTATGGCTATCGCTCAGTCTGCCAATGGTTATGGCTATCGCTCAGTCTGCCAATGGTTATGGCTATCGCTCAGTCTGCCAATGGTTATGGCTATCGCTTAGTTTGCCAATGGTTATGGCTATTGCTCAGTCTGCCAATGGTTATGGCTATTGCTCAGTCTGCCAATGGTTATGGCTATTGCTCAGTCTGCCAATGGTTATGGCTATTGCTCAGTCTGTCAATGGTTATGGCTATTGCTCAGTCTGCCAATGGTTATGGCTATTGCTCAGTCTGCCAATGGTTATGGCTATTGCTCAGTCTGTCAATGGTTATGGCTATTGCTCAGTCTGCCAATGGTTATGGCTATTGATCATTCTGTCAATGGTTATGGCTATTGCTCAGTTTGTCAATGGTTATGGCTATTGCTCAGTCTGTCAATGGTTATGGCTATTGTTCAGTCTGCCCATGGTTATGGCTATCGCTCAGTCTGCTTATGGTTATGGCTATTGCTCAGTCTGCATATGATTGTGGATATCACTGAGTTTGCCTCTGGTTATAGATATCACTGAGTCTGCATATGATTGTGGATATCACTGAGTGTGCCTCTGGTTATAGATATCACTGATTCTGCATATGATTGTGGATATCACTGAGTCTGCCTCTGGTTATAGATATCGCTCAGTCTGCTTATGGTCATGGCTATTGCTCAGTCTGCCCTGCTTATGGTTATGGATATCCCTGGGCCTGTCTGCCAACGTTGTAATGTTCCATAACACCGCTGTGCAGGTGGACCTGCACTGTTGTGCTATGGAGCATTCCTGTAATGATTGGAGGTAAGTGATGGTAGCAAATCAGTTGTATTGCAATTATTCTGATGTGCTGGTGACACCATCAAAGGTCATATTATAATTTCAACATTGTTCAATTACAGTGGCTCCTAATTGAGTCTGTGGCCTAATATAAAGTATGAAATAATGATTATATAAATGCTTGGGATAAAAGGTTGCAATTGTTGTAAAACTAGATAGTTTTCATCGAATACTTACCCCGCACAGTATTGGGAAGGACTTGGTTTGAGTCAACTCTTCTATTTTTTAACGGTTTGATTTTTATTTCTTTGATCTAATATGGCTGCCAGACAACGTGACTGATAATTTCACTTTTATCAAATCAAATGGTCTTGTAACATGTGGTGAAGTTTCAATTTCCTCCGTTGCATGGTTTTCGATGTACGCTCTTAACAAAATGCAGATACATACGTATACTGAAACGCAAAAGAAACTTACCACCTTTGAAACCTTTAAATATCAACAATAACACTGCGTGTAGTAAATGTGTGAACTTATTTGTGGACAATAGTGTCCTCACTGTCAGACAAAACGGTCACGGATGGTCACTTGAACCTTCAATGGTCACTTCATAGTACAGCTGTTGAACAGCCGTTTTGACTGTCAGTGATTAGCCAAGGGGTACGGGATGATTTTAATGAGCTGCACGTGATGTCTTGATATTGGCTTTAAAAAGGCCAGTGCAAAATGGGCATTTCAATCAACATGCCACGATTGTCAAGCGATCAACGGCAGCGTGCCCTGGGCATGCTGCAAGGCGGACTGAGCTACCGTGAGGTGGCACGTCGCCTTGGTTGTTCACACCAGACGATATCGGCCCTGGTGGACAGAGACACCCTCCACAACTCTGCAGATGACAGACCTCGATCAGGGAGGCCAAGAGTCACCACTGCAAGGCAGGACAGGCAGATGGTCCGAAGTCACCTGCGGGATCGATTCCGTCCAGCATCCCACACTGCGGCAGAAACTCCGGGGAAACCGCAAAGAAACTTACCACTTGTTTGAAGTGGCCTTCCCCATTTTCTTTAAATATTATAAACAATATTTTGCTGCTTTATTTTTGCTTGTTTATTTTTGCTGCTTTATTTTTGCTGCTTTATTGTTGCTGCTTTATTTTTGCTGCTTTATTGTTGTTGCTTTATTTTTGCTGCTTTATTTTTGCTGCTTTATTTTTCCTTGTTTATTTTTGCTGCTTTATTTTTGCTGCTTCATTTTTGCTTGTTTATTTTTGCTTGTTTATTTTTCTTTATTTTTGCTTGTTTATTTTTGCTTGTTTGTTTTTGCTACTTTAGTTTTGCTTGTTTATTTTTGCTGCTTTAGTTTTGCTTGTTTATTTTTGCTGCTTAATTTTTACTTCTTTATATTTGCTGCTTCATTTTTGCTTTTCTATTTTTGCTGCTTTATTTTTGCTCGTTTATTTTTGCTGCTTTATGTTTGCTGCTTTATTTTTCCTTGTTTATTTTTTACTGCTTTATGTTTGCTGCTTTATTGTTGCTGCTTTATGTTTGCTGCTTTATTTTTACTGCTTTATTTTTGCTGCTTTATTTTTCCTTGTTTATTTTCCTGCTTTATTTTTGCTGCTTTATTTTTGTTGCTTTATTTTTGCTGCTTTATTTTTGCTTGTTAATTTTTTTCTTGTTTATTTTTCCTTGTTTATTTTTGCTTGTTTATTTTTGCTACTTTATTTTTGCTGCTTTATTTTTCCTTGTTTATTTTCGTGATTTTTTTGCTGCTTTATTTTCCTGCTTTATTTTTGCTGCTTTATTTTTGCTGCTTTATTTTTGCTTGTTTATTTTTTTCTTGTTTATTTTTCGTTGTTTATTTTTGCTGCTTTACTTATGCTTGTTTATTTTTGCTGCTTTATTTTTGCTGCTTTATTTTTGCTGCTTAATTTTTGCTTCTTTATTTTTGCTGCTGCATTTTTGCTTCTTTTTTTTTGCTGCGTCATTTTTGCTGCTTTATTTTTGCTGCTTTATTTTTGCATGTTTAGATTTTCACGTTGTGTGTCGTCTCTGCTGCCAATGTCCTTTGTTTGTCACCCAGTGCATTTGATATTTCAGAAATAAACGAAATTATAGGATCAAAAGGGGTCATCACGCCGCCCCCAAGCCTCCATGGAGTTTTTGGTCCAAATCATTCGCGAACCGCCTGGCTGACGGTCGAATGTAGCCGATTTCGACGAGAATTTGGAATCCAAGATGTCGGTGATAACTCACTTACTTACAATCCGTGAAATACACTGTGGGATCTTTAAAACGTCCACCGAAAATGCTAGCAGGCAGTTTAACGTCTGACAGTTTATAGTCGGGTTAAGAATCGAAACCAGACCAGACAACTCAAGGGTAAGTGTGCTGTGTATCAATCTGACAAACTAACACATAAATGGCTCCATAATCATAGGACAATGATTGTTGTCCAAAGTTTATTTTTTACTGAAAGTTATCGGAATACACTGTTACTGAGCAAAGGGAAATGCAAGTGATATTCATAATCATCAACATCATGCACCATGTCATTGGCAGACCGTTGGTGCTGCCAGAGCATTTACTATGCTAACGTTTTTTTTTGTTTTTTTTTTGGGGGGGGGGGGGGTTGTTTAAACTAAAAGTTTTTTTGGGGTTTTGTTTTCAATTTTATCCCCAGATATGAATCAGGGCAGTGCAGGTGATGCGCGTGAGTTTGATCACATCATTAAGACTGCTCCACAGATTGTGGGAGGCTTATAGCTGTTGTCGTGTTTGTTTCTACAATTAGCACCCCCATTTTTTAATGGTACCCCAGAGTTTCTTAGACCCTTCGGAGTACTAAACCACCATTTAGGTTGTTGTTGTTTTTTCCTTCTTCCTGCACTCCGAATTTCTGAAATTTCCAAGCTGTATCTCAGAGCCGACAGGGGACCTTCTGAATGAAATTTAGCATCACTAATGTGAATAGTTCTGGGGGTGTATGTTCTGGGAAAAGTATCTGGGGATGACATAATTTTGACCTTGACCTATTTTAAGGTGATGACCTAATTATACACATTTTGCCATTTTTTCACCAGAATTCGGCTGAGGTTTGTCCCATAAATTATTTGCCATTGACCTATTTAAAGGTCATGACCTAATTATGGACATTTTAACATTTTTCACCATAACTCGACCAAGGGTTTTCCAATCAGAACGGAATTGCCCTCTAAATAACCGAAAGCAAGACACATTTACACTTAATTTATATTATACTCCTCTGAGTTAAAGGTCAAGCTCTTACAACCCTCGGAGTAAGCCTGGTGTTGGCTTAATGGTTAAGGTGGCTGGCTTAATATCTTAGGACCTAGGGTCTTAAGTCCAAGCACCTGCCGTGCCGTGTAATTAACACCAGGCGGGTCATCTCAGCCTGTCATCCTTCCGAGGTGGGCAAAATGATTACCAGCTAGCTAGTAAGGGGGCAATGCATGTCCTGCCCCCAAAAATGATGCAGCCAAGCAGTCACAGGCTGCATACGAATAACTAAATAATAACCCGAGGAGTACTAAACCATCCACTAAACCACCTTTTTCTGCCAATGTTCGAGCTGTATCAATATCAAAATCAAATTTTGCATCAATAATGAGAATAAAAGGTACGCATGGTTGACATCATTTTTTGACCTTCACCTAATTATATGGTCATGAAATTGCCCTCTATAGATAGTTTAGATTTAGCACTTCGGCGCATATACACTTAATTTACATCATACCCCTCTGGGTTAAAGATCAAGGTCAAATGGCAGTCTGAAAAAAAACATGTTTTTCGTCTTCGCCTAATTTTGCTAATGTGGAGTCTCAAAGACCATTTGGCCTTTCAAACATGTTATTGCATCATAATTGTGTATCTGCATTGCAGTTGTGCACTTAATGTTTGAATTTTGTCCTTGACCTACGTTTTTGGATTGTGACCAAATTAACACAAAACAACTTTTTATGCCTTCGCCCCCGAAGGTGGCCAGAGGCATTTTGTTTTCGGGTTGTTGTCCGTCCATCCGTACGGGCTAAACCTCATCTTTCTCAGCAACCACATGTCCGATTGAAACGAAACTTTCAGGGTAGGAGTGACACGGAGTGACAAGTGATTTTGTCAAGGTCTGCGGAGAGTGAGGAGGCTACAGACTGCCGATCTGACGGATGAGGTGTGGAGCGGCAGAGAGTGGAGTCATCTGCAAAGAGATAGAGAGGGTTTTCCATAGAGTCGGAGAGATCATTGATGAAGACCAGAAAAGCACAGGGCCCAGAACATTGCCTTGGGGAACTCCAGCCTGAACAGGAAGAGGAGATGAGAGAAATCCATTCAGGGCCACACGTTGAATACGACCAGAGAAGAAGTCCCCAAGCCATGTGTGGAGTATTCCATGCATACCATAGAAGGAGAGTTTGGTGAGCAGAGCGGGGTGCCAAACTGTATCGAAGGCACGTGATATGTCAAGGGAGAAAGCTCTGATTTCCTGTTTGGTTTTAAGGACCTCCATCCATTGTTGAAACAGCAGAAGCAGCATGTCCAGAGTAGAATGACCTGGTCTGAATCCAAATTTATGATCCGAGATCAAGCCATTGGAGAAGACGAAGGATTTGATATCCAAAGCAATGATGGATTCCATGACTTGCTGATAATTGGGAGCAGGCTGATTGGTCTGTCCTTGCAAGAATCTGTTTTTGCACCGTTTTGTGTAAAGCAGTAATGCTGGCTGATTTATAAGCTGATGGCAGATGACCTTGAGCAAAAGAGAGGGTGAAGAGAACAGAGGGTGTGAACGAGTGGCAGAGCAGGATTTTCGGACCCGTGGGCTGATGCCGTCTGGTCCAGTTGCAGAATCAGAGTCGACGTTTGACAGAAACTTCTCCACCTTGTCAGGACAGAAGGACACAGAGTCCAGGAGCAGCTGGGTTCAACTGGGTGTGGTGGGTACAGAGAGAAATGGGTTTGGGACACAAGATTTTGAGGTAAACACAGAGTTGAGACATTCGGCTTTGTCATGTGCGGGGTCAGCTGTGTAGCCATTTGAGGTAAGGGAGGCGAGGAGGGGGACACCAGAAACAGATTTGACTAGACGCCACCAGGATTTGGAAGAGGGAGACAGGTTTGAGAGTTCATTCTTGAGGGTAGAGAGATCGTGCTTCCTGGCACTTCTGAGGGTAGACACACACTTGTTCCGAGCTTGGTGGAAGGAACTGAGATTGCCTTCAGTTGGATTTGCCTTCCAAGAGGCAAAGGCAAGTTGTTTCAGGGCAACTGTCTCACCACAAGATTCAGTGTACCATGGATGGGAGGAAGGGTAAGACAACTGAAGATGAGATGGGATAAATCTGTGCATGAGAGAGAGCAGTTTGCTTTGGAAGAATTCCCAGGAAGAATTGATGTCAGAGGCAGTAGAGATGGGAGACCAGTCCAGATGATTAATGGCTGCTTGCAGACCGTGCCATTCAACCTGAGTGAAATGCCAGACTCGTCGGCGCTGAGGAGGCGCTCTGAGAATGGCCAGAGAGATGTCCACTTTAACAAGCACATGATCAGAAGAACCGATTGGAGCAGAAGAAGAGCAGCAGACATTTGCACGGAAGTATGTCATAACCAAGTCTAGAAGAGAAGATACTCCATTGACTGAGATCCGGGTCGGGAAATTGACAGATTTTGTCAGTCCCAATGAGTCACAGAAGTCCTTTGCTGAGGTGCCATGGCTGTTGAGAGAGGAACCCACACCCAGCCAGATGGGATGATGACAGTTGAAGTCACCACATATGAGGAAGAGAGAGTTGGGAAGAGTTGATAGAAGTTGGTCCATGTTGACAGCCAGTGAAATGTAAATGGAGTCATCACTGTTTGAAGGACGGTACAGAACACTTTTTTTTTTTTTTTTTTTTTTTTTTTTTTTTTTTTGTATACAATATCGAGGCTCGTGAAAGAGCGAACATTAATCACATGAACACACAGAAAGACAAACCGACACATAAAACATATAACATAGGGAGCGGTAGACAAGATGGGGAGAGAGGGGGAAGGACACAAACACAACATTTGAGAGCAGAGACCGAGAGACATGGAGACATCGAGAGATCTGAGAGAGGGCGAGGGCTTTGGGGGGGGGGGGGGGGGCGTGGGAAGGGGGCAGTGGGAGAGGTATAAAACATATGGACACTGCCAGGACTTCCAGGAAAGAAGTTGGAATTTCAAACAAGGTGGATCTGGGGTGAATTAGCGGGGGTAGAAAAGATCAAGGTTTTGGATGGGGGAAGATAAGAGATGGTGGTGAACAGCTGTTTTAAAGACCTGGAGGGAGGAGTGGGATTGAAGGGAGTGAGGGAGTTTGTTCCAGAGGCGGGAGAAAAGAGGAATGAAAGAGTGAAGGTGAGCGGAGAGCCGAGATTTCGGCAGTTTAACCATCAGAGGGTTGCTGGCAGATCTTGTGCGACACATATGAACAAAAGGTGGGAGCGGAGAGGAAGCCATAGCCAGAGGTACTCCTGGGGGGTGGGGTGGAGAGAGGGCAGTGCAAGGAGAGTGAGAAAGAGAGTTTTTGATAAAGATCGCAACCCCTCCTCCAGGACGAGGCGGCTCAGATCTATCATACCGGAGGAGGGAGTAACCAGGGAGAGATATTAAGGAATCAGAGACATCTTAAAGGAGGAAAGTTTCTGTTAAGCACATTAATTCTGGTTTGTCAGAAGCAACCTGTATGGAGAGATCACTCAGGTTTGAGTGAAGACCCCAGATGTTTGAGGTCCACACTGAGGTCCAGAGGTGACCAAGAACCCGATGGTCACTCTGGCTGAGCTCCAGAGATCCTGTGTGGAGATGGGAGAAACTTCCAGAAGGACAACCATCACTGCAACAATCCACAGATCTGGGCTTTATGGCAGTGTGGCCAGACGGAAACCAAACAGTTGAATCTTGGTTTCATCAGACAACAGAATCTTGTTTCTCACAGTCTGAGAGCCCTTTCGGTGATTTTTTGCAAACTCCAAGCGGGCTTTCATGTGTCTTTCACTGAGGAGAGGCTTCCGTCTGGCCACTCACCTCTCTTACCAAGGCCCTTCTCCCCCAATTGCTCAGTTTGGACGGGCGGCCAGCTCTAGGAAGAGTCCTGGTTGTTCCAAACTCTGGCTTGGTTTTTGCTCTGATATGCATTGTCAGCTGAGAGACCTTATATAGACAGGTGTGTGCCTTTCCAAATCATGTCCAATCAATTGAATTTACCACAAGTGGACTCCAATCAAGATGTAGAAACATGTCAAAGATGATCAAGAGAAATGGGAGGCACCTGAGCTAAATTTCATGTGTCATAGCAAAGGGTATGATTACTTTTGTCAATGTGATATTTCAGTTTTTTCTTTTTAATAAATTTGCAAAACTTTCTAAAATCCTGTTTGCTCTTTGTCATTATGGGGTATTGAGTGTAGATTGATGAGGGAAAATATGAATTTAAACGATTTCAGCACAAGGCTGCAACATAACAAAATGTGAAAAATGTGAAGGGGTGTGAATACTTTCTGAATGCACTGTATGTCCTTTCAAAAGTGACATATTGATTGAAAATCACCTTTCAACTCTTTTGATTTCTACGATGTTGTTGATGTCAGCTTATTTCTCCGCAATCTATTATTTACCCCTTGTATGTTACTCCATTTATTTTTAAGTATTTTAATAATTTTTCAATTCATTTTCATCAAGTCTCTGCTTATGCATATCTTATATATTTATGAGAGTAGACAAATCGGTTCACACGAGCATTGTTTCACTAATGTTATTATCAATAATGAATTTTGAGAAAACCTAATTGCGTTTTTTGCTCTCTCTTTTGTTGGATGCAATTGCTCTGTTTTTCCCCCCTTTTAAGGTTTGTGCATGATGTCGGGTGTACATTAATTGGTAAATTGGATGTAGTTTCGAGACGTGTAATGCCTTGGAAATTGAGACGCAGACCTTTTGGATGTTAATCGGTCATCCGAGCATCGGAGCAAACGGCTCCACTGGCAAGGCCAGTCCGTATTTTTCATATGTATTCCACCTCATTTCCCTTGTCGATGCTTATCGATTCACTTATAAAATCCATAATGTTCCTTTTGTGCAGTCATGACACTCACTGCATTGTTCTTCACAAGTTTTTATGCAATTTGAATTATAGGAATTGTGCAGTAAACGGTTTGTTCTAACCCAATAAATAATCATAAACTTTATGAGCTCTGTGAAGCATTTTTCAATCCATTTCCTATTTTAGTTTCGAGCTTGTATCCTTTGTATTTGTGCAATTTGGGCTGCCTTTCCTGTCATCCATCTTGGGCAGGGACCTTTGGCTCTTGTGTCAGTCCGTATCATTTGTATCGTCTTTCTATCTTACATAGTTTCTATTCTAATATCTAAATAATCACCTGTTTCACGCCATAATTTGATGTTGTCAGCTGCAAAATCCGCTTTCTTCAAGTTTATGTGGAGACATTGATCCATACAAGTAATCTCAGTCTATACCTATGCCTTGCATCTGCCAGTAAATCATCAAAATACTTTGAAAACTCAGAATTCAATTGTGGGCCCCTCAAGTTGACGAGTGTACCATCAGCATGGTGGACATACATTTGTTACCCTGCACTCGCTAAGCGAAAATCGAGGTTAAGCGATCGGTTATAATCACATATGAATGTACGTGTCTGCATATTTAAAATTATTTTTCTCAGAAAGTGTTGGTCCGATTGACACAAAATTTTCGCCATAGGATGCATCTACTTGTGTAAAATTTTGTAGTGATAATTATGACATCCTCGGTCACGTATGGGCGCCACCTTGTCTAATTTAAATGAATTTAATAATTTTCTCGGCAAACGTTGCGATTGACACAAAATTTTCACAATAGTATGTGACTACTCGTGTAGATATTACGGGCTATAGTGATAATTATAAACGTCACAAGTCACATGGTACGGGCGCCATCTTTAAAAAAAATTGAAAAACCTTGAACCTCTATATCTCTGAAACCGCTCCATTGAAAAAATTGAAACGTGGCTCACGTAAATTTGAAACGTAAATTGAAACGTAAATAATTTTGCATGGGCAATAAGTGTTCTTAACGATGTCATTGGTGCCTTCATTATGATGTCATAATTCGACAAGTACCATGCTTAGTTCGATCAGTTTGAAATTTATTGAGTGTGATCTACGCAACAATTATATTGGAGAATGTAAATTTATGATTTCATTGGTCACGTGGTCTGGCAGCCATATTGGATCAAATAAAAAAAACAAAAAAAAAACAAAAAACACAAGAGGTGGCTCGCACCAAGTCGACTGCGCAGGGTAAGTATTCCATGAACACCATCTAGTTTTTACTTGCGATGCATAGTGACACTACATCATTGGAACCATCCCAATACATCAGTCATCAGACTAGGTACCTACTGATCACCAATCACCACAAGCAAAACAGAAAACCTGATTACAAAACATTTCACATCTTTAAAATTATTTTCACCAAGAGTTGTTTTTTTTTTTCTTTGTTTTCTGCTCAAAGACGTTGGTCATGGATTTCATGTTCAAGAGCATTTTGTTGCTTGTTTTACAATGAACTAAAGCTCATGGAACCAGACTTGGTGGCATAATGGTTGGAGCTTCCTCTCTGAATCAGGGAGGTCCGTGGTTCAAACCCCGGCCGAGTCATACCAAAGATCTAAAAAATGGTATTTGTGGTTCATGGAGGAGCTCACACCACCCCTATGACAGAGAAACATAAGTCGACATCAGTGTAGTTTTCCATTAATTATATGGACTTTAGTAGATGATGGATAAACACATCTGGTGTATATGGTATTTGAAGATAGATTCCCCACATCATGACCAAGGGGTCAGAAGGGAACACGATAAGACTACTCCAAACAAGTACAGGTTTTTAGCAAGCTGGAGTGACCCTGGCCTATTCTAACAGAAACCACAACCATTTTGTTGCTACCATTTGCTTTCTTACACTTTTTGTTTGTATTTGATAGAGAGGAATTGAACAGAACAATAAAGTGTGGGGCTTTTCATGTACAATTGGTGGTGCGTTTTATCGAAGTACATACGTACAGTGATGAGATCTGCCCCTGCCTGGAGTGCAGCTGCACGTTGAAAACGTCCGTTTAAACGCACGTAATGGTATCTGCAACCCATTTGGTACAATGTTGCAACAAATCAAATAAATCTCATCTGTCCTTGTGCAAGATGTATAGAATAATTATATATGCAATGTGTAATAAATACAACATGGAGATGATAAATACAACATGAAGATGATAAATTGGAGTATTAATTGTAAAATAAATATAACTGGAGAGTTCAAAGAACATAATACCCTGCACAGTGTTTAAGTCTATACTTGGAGATCGGAGGGAGGAGGTATGCGGTGTTGGATTTGGTAGAAGAGGATGGACGTGGACTTCGAGTTGGGAGGGGATAGGGATGTGGAATTGGAGGTTGGAGAGAACGAGAGATATGGAATTGGAATTGGAGTTGGGAGAGATGTGGAATTTGAGTTGCGTGAGGGTAGGGATGCGGAATTAGAGTTGGGAGGGGGTAGTGATGTGGACTTGGAGTTGGGAGGGGATGGGATGTCGAATTGGAATTGGAGTTGGGAGAGATGTGGAATTTGAGTTGGGTGAGGGTAGGGATGCGGAATTAGAGTTGGGAGAGGGTAGTGATGTGGACTTGGAGTTGGGAGGGGATGGGATGCAGACTTCAAGAAGAAAGGGGTTGAGGACTCGAAGTCACATTTTACATTACATGGAATTTCCACATGTCCCTGCCACTACACTGTCAAACGTCAATTGGGAGGGGACTCCTTAAATATTCCATACTCTATTAGAAACAAATTCCCTCCAACAGCCTTTTTTTTAGAAACAAATTCCCATTAGAAACCAATTCCCTGACAACAGAAACAAATTCCTGCTCACACTCTGCAATGATATGGGATTACCGCAATTTTTGATGCTCTTACTCAGTGGGGGTAATTACTTGCTGTTTACAAAGGTATTACAATCGATATTAACATATAAATCCTTCATTGTCATTAGAGCTTTATTTAGTTATCACAGAAATGGTAATGTTTTCCATAAAGTGCATTGCAGACCATTTCTGAGAAATGGATGAGAGAAGACATTATATTGCAATGTTGGGGAAAGGCCAGGGGGTGAGGAGAGATAGAAATAGCTCTCTACATGGAATTACCATGGAGCACCATCCAAAAAAGGTCGTGTACAATGACCACATGTACAGTATTTGCACAAGTTGATATTGTAACCAACCTCGGCAGAGAGCTGCGTTTGAGAGCCTTTTCCACCACCATATCGTCACTCGAGCCATCAGCAAGCACCAGGCTGAAGTCCGCATCGCCAGTGGCAACGAAGAGCCTCTCAAACTCTGAGATGAGTCGGAGCAACCAACAAGCTTGGTTTCTCACTGCACAACACACACAATGTCACTGCACACCAAAACCTAATGTGCCTCCACCCCACGAGTGGGTCATCATTTCTTCCCAATACGACCACCCACAGTATTTCTCATTATTACGCAACTAGTTTAGCTTGGTTCAAGTATTTTATAAATGTCAGAGTAAATAATGTTGATGAACATCGTCTTTTAAGGGGAAACTGACATGAAAAGTGACCTTCAATGATCGACGTAGTCCATTGATTTATTGGCGTTTCAGAAACTCGATCGTGAATTTCAAGTAGAATGAAAGTCACATCTGTCAGCTTGTGATTGATTGTCTGGGATGCTCCAAACAACAAATATTGGCTTGTTTTTAAACTATGTTCCAAACTTGCAAACCACGAATTTTGCCATCAGGGGCCACTTCCACAATCTCACCTACCTAGGCTTAATGCTTAAGCGGATACCAAACAACATGAATGACAAACATTAAACGTATGACAATGTACTCTTCAACACTTATTTCAGACATTGCAATAGCACAGCAGATATTGAATGCTCTGCCCTCACCCGAAAATTCACTCTGAAAAACAAGCCACAAATGATGTATTGCGTTTAAGGCTCTTTCTCAGGTTCAGCATTAGAGTGGGTATCCATTAGGCCTTTCTTCCAAGAAATTTTGTTCCATGTTTTACGAAGCTTCAGAAGAGGTGGATAATTTGATGTTGTTCATATAAGAGGAAGGATGACGTAACTTTGTATTTTTCCCCAAACGACCAAACAAAAATGCAGCAATAGTCAGAATCCATTTGCCTAACAAGGAAGTACTAGATTTGTCCAACTCAATATTGTGTAATCTGTTGTGATGCCTTCAGTCCTGATCATTTTGATGCCAGACAGCCTTACATGGGGTTTTGAAATGATTAGAAAACAAATAAGAAAGGTCAACTGACTTTGGTAAATTCTGATGGAGAACAGGGAGAGATAAAATATGAAAAATGTAAAGAAACAACACCAACTTGTGCGGATGTGATAAGAACGAGAAAGAAAACGAGACGAAAAGATATGGAGGTTTGTCCGGATCACAAATTGTTCAAAATAAAATATGCATAACTCGGCTAAAGAACAGAATTTCTGCAGAAAAAAACGATTCCACCATTGAACTCAGGAAGTAGGTATTTGCGATGCTTAACTTCAACAGACACCTGCAAATCTATTCCGTTTGCACTTCACATCAATAACTCAATGTATCACTCACTGCCCTTGCACTGATCTTACACCTCCCAACCCCAGGAATACCTCTGGCTGCGACGTCTCCTCCCCTCTTGTTTGTCTGTGTGTTGTCCTGTCCTCCAAAGATTGACGACTCCATCTACATCGCTCTCTCTCTCTCTCAGACAACATGGACCATCTTTTAACCACTCATCTCAACTCTCTCTTCCTCATATGTGGTAATTTAAATTGTCACCATGCAAATTGGCTGGATGTTCGTACATCTCACCAGCCATGGCATTTCAGCAAAGGACTTCTGTGTCTCCTTGTGACTGACTAAATCTCCCAATGGCAAATACTCCCTTCTGGGCTTGGTGATGACTAACTTCTCCGCAAATGTCTCCTGCTCTTCCTGTGCTCCAATTAGTTCATCTGATAACATGATTGTGAAGGTCAACATCACTCTGGCTTTCTCAGACTGATGCCTCAACACCGACAAGTCTGGCAGTTCACTCAGGCAGATTGGCAAAGACTGCAAGCGTCCATCTCTCTTCAGGACTGGTCTCCCATATCAACTACCCCTGATATTAATTCAGCCTGGGAATTCCTCCACAGAAATCTGCTCTCTCTTATGCACAGATTCTTCCCATCTCGCCTTCAATTATCCTGTCCATGCTTCCCTGAATCCTGTGGTGAGGCAGTTGCTCTGAAACAACTTGCATGCCTTCTCTTCCTGGAAGGCAAATCCAACCGAAGGCAATCTTCGTGCATTCCAAAAAGTCTGCAACAAGTGATGTTGAGAGAACCAGAGCCTCAGGAGAACCAGAAAACAACATATGTCAAACCTCAAGAATGAACTGTCCAACTCGTTTCCGTCCTCTAAAAGCTGGTGGTGCCTTGTTAAATCTATCTCTGGTGCATGCTCCCCTTCCATCCCTTCCCTGTCTTTAAATAGCACCACAGCTGACTCTTCTCATGAGAAGGCTGAATGCTTCAAATCTGTGTTGTGTCCCCAACCCCTCAATCTCAGTACCACCCTTTTCTATCATGCATACAAACAAGAAAGACGTCTGACGGAGCACGATACTTGCGAAATCCCGAAGACAAATTTGACCTTAAAAATAATTGGTGATTGAATTAAATGACCAAATATGCAAATCCTCTTCAAATTTCAAGTCAATCAGAAGAAAATTGACAATTTGAGAAATTTGGCCTATGTTGACATTTTGGCCTACACTAGCGGTCAAAAGTTTTAGAACACCTCAATTTTTTCCAGTTTTTATTGACATTTACGCAGTTTAATGTCTCAACGTACTCTGAAATTAAGCATAGAACAAATAAACAATTGCAGATAAAAAAAGAAATCATAGAATCATTTTGTTTAACAAAATTTAATTTAATTTTTTAACTCAGCAAACTAGCCACCTTTTGCAGGTATAACCGCCGAACACACTCGTGGCGTTCTTTCTACAATGGAAATCAAATATTGTTCGGGAAGTTCTTCCCAACACTGTTGCAGAAGTTCCCACAAATGTGTTGCACTTGTAGGTTGCTTTGCTTCCACCCTTCTGTCCAGTTCATCCCAAACCAGCTCGATGGGGTTTAAGTCTGGAGACTGTGCTGGCCATTCCATGATTTGAAGCCGACCGTCTTGTTCTTTTCCTCGAAGGTAGTTTTGACATAGCCTGGAGGTGTGTTTAGGGTCATTATCTTGCTGTAGGATGAACCCCTGACCAACTAGGCGTATACCAGAGGGTATTGCATGGCGATGCAAAATGCTGTGGTAGCCCTTTTGGTTCAGGGTTCCAGTCGCTCTGTGCAAGTCGCCGACTCTGGATCCAGCAAAAGTTCCCCAGACCATCGCGCTGCCTCCTCCATGTTTGACAGTTGGTGTCACACACTGAGGAACCATCCTTACGCATACTCGACGGTGTACAAAAACCCTGCGTGATGAACCAAAGATTTCAAATTTTGATTCATCGGTCCATAAAACCACATTTCCAAGCTGGCCTCCAAAGCCAGTCGCCGACTGGGCATCCTCCGTCGTGCGAAGTCCTTCCTTGGCACACCTGAGCTCCTCACCACAAACAAGGCTTTCATCCGCAGCTCAATGGAATGCTGTTCCCCCCTCTGGGCCGGTGCTCCTGCCTCACACCTAGCTCGGCTTCACGCTGTTGAAACCAAAGCTTTCAGAATCATTGGAATCTCCTGCGATGAAGCTAACTTCGAGGGCCTTTCACTCACTCACCGCAGGCAGGTTGGTGGTCTTTCTGTCTTCTACCGACTCCTCTCCGGCCTTGCTCCCCCAGCTCTCTCTCTGTGCTCTGTCCCCCAAATATTCCTACAGGTCGCACAAGATCTGCCAGCAACCCTCTGAGGGTTAAACTGCCGAAATCTCGGCTCTCTGCTCACCTTCACTTTTTCATTCCTCTTTTCTCCTGCCTCTGGAACAAACTCCCTCACTCCCTTCAATCCCACTCCTCCCTCCAGGTCTTTAAAACAGCTGTTCACCACCATCTCTTATCTTCCCCCATCCAAAACCTTGATCTTTTCTACCCCCGCTAATTCACCCCAGATCCACCTTGTTTGAAATTCCAACTTCTTTCCTGGAAGTCCTGGCAGTGTCCATATGTTTTATACCTCTCCCACCGCCCCCTTCCCATGCCCCCCCCCCCCCAAAGCCCTCGCCCTCTCTCAGATCTCTCGATGTCTCCATGTCTCTCGGTCCCTGCTCTCAAATGTTGTGTTTGTGTCCTTCCCCCTCTCTCCCCATCTTGTCTACCGCTCCCCTTATTTCCTTATTTTGTGTTTTATGTGTCGGTTTGACTTTTTGTGTTATTAATGTTTGCTCTTTCACGAGCCTCGATCTTGTATCCCCCCAAAAAAAAAAACTATCATAAATTAACAATTGTGGATGCATATCTTCAATATTATGACAAATTTGTTTGAAATAGTGATTTGAGAAAGCTTGGCATTGATTTACGTGGACTTGTCCAACTTTAATAACTTTGAATGAATACATGATAGAAGTAAACTGTTTATGGTAAAAGGCCTAATATGTAAACTGCATTCAAATAAACTGTTAATGGTAAAAGGGATATGTAAACTGCATATAAATAAACTGTTAATGGTAAAAGGCAAATGTAAACTGCATATAAATACACTGTTAATGGTAAAAGGGATATGTAAACTGCATAGAAATAAACTGTTAATGGTAAAAGGCATATGTAAACTGCATATAAATACACTGTTAATGGTAAAAGGGATATGTAAACTGCATAGAAATAAACTGTTCATTGTAAAAGGCATATGTAAACTGCATAGAAATAAACTGTTAATGGTAAAAGGGATATGTAAACTGTGTATAAATAACTGTTAATGGTAAAAGGCATATGTAAACTGCATATATATAAACTGTTCATTGTAAAAGGCATATGTAAACTGCATCTTACTATAATTCACCAAAATGTCTGTCCGTCTGTCCATCCGTCCGTCTGTTCCCAGGTACCGCAAAAACGGCTGAACCGATCACAACGAAATTTTCGGTGGGTAATCCTGAGACACCCTGGAGTAAAATAGGCTATATTGTTTTTCCAATTTTTTTCTCCAATTTTTCCAATTTTCCAGTTTTTCCAAACACGACGGAATAATATTTACCGATATAAACAGCGATGTGGCTTTTATTGAATTTCTACAAGTACTGTTTAGATTTTGATGATTTGTGTGTGATATGATTCAACGGGTGCTTATATAAATCGTTAAAAATAAAAAAAGCTTTCAATTTCTGATATTTTGCCTTTTCATTTGGGCCTCCCAATTGAAGCCCCGCCCATAGGGCGGGTACCGCTGCTCGTATAAATAAACTGTGAATGGTAAAGGGGATATGTAAACTGCTTATAAATAAAGTTTATGGTAAAAGGCATAAAAATAAACTGTTAATGGTAAAAGGGATATGTAAACTGCATATAAATAAACTGTTAATGGTAAAAGGGACATATAAACTGCATATAAATAAACTGTGAATGGTAAAGGGGATATGTAAACTGCTTATAAATAAAGTTTATGGTAAAAGGCATAAAAATAAACTGTTAATGGTAAAAGGGATATGTAAACTGCATATAAATAAACTGTTAATGGTAAAGGGGATATGTAAACTGCTTATAAATAAACTGTGAATGGTAAAGGGGATATGTAAACTGCTTATAAATAAAGTTTATGGTAAAAGGCATAAAAATAAACTGTTAATGGTAAAAGGGATATGTAAACTGCATATAAATAAACTGTTAATGGTAAAAGGGACATATAAACTGCATATAAATAAACTGTTAATGGTGAAAGGGAAATGTAAACTGCATATAAATAAACTGTTAATGGTGAAAGGGAAATGTGAAGTGCATATAAATAAACTGTTAATGGTGAAAGGGAAATGTGATCTGCATATAAATAAACTGTTAATGGTAAAAAGGATATGTAAACTGCATATAAATAAACTGTTAATGGTAAAAGGGATATGGAAACTGCATATAAATAATCTGTTAATGATAAAAGGCATATGTAAACTGCATAAAAATAAACTGTTCATGGTAAAAGGGATATGTAAACTGCATATAAATAAACTGTTAATGGTAAAAGGGATATGGAAACTGCATATAAATAATCTGTTAATGATAAAAAACATATGTAAACTGCATCGAAATAAATTGTTAATTGTAAAAGGGATATGTAAACTGCATATAAATAAACGACTATTAATGTTAAAAGGGATATGTAAACTGCATATAAATAAACTGTTAATGGTAAAAGGCATATGTAAACTACATAAAAATAAACTGTTAATGGTAAAGGATATGTAAACTGCATATAAATAAACTGTTAATGGTAAAAGGGATATGGAAACTGCATATAAATAATCTGTTAATGATAAAAGACATATATAAACTGCATCGAAATAAATTGTTAATGGTAAAAGGGATATGTAAACTGCATATAATTAAACTGTTAAAGGTAAAAGGCATATGTAAACTGCATAAAAATAAACTGTTAAAGGTAAAAGGCATATGTAAACTGCATATGAATAAACTGTTAATGGTAAAAGGGATATGTAAACTGCATAGAAATATACTGTTAAAGGTAAGAGGCATAATATGTAAACTGCATAGAAATAAACTGCAAACGGCATAATTCACAAGATGTTAATTAATGTTTTTTTTTAATGTTGTACTTTTGTTTTTAAATCAACAATGGGTTTCTTGATGAATTGACATTTTTTTGAAGAGGCAACATTCCATTCCAGTGTCAAAATCAACTGCCCACAATTGTCACTTTTCGGGGACAGAAAAACTTCAGGAAAACTGATAAATGAAAGAGATTCACCCGAAATCAATGTATTGTGCTATTTCAGTAAGTCACGCATCATTTGTCTTTCTTCTTCGATGAATCAGCAGTCGATGGTGAACGCTAATTTGCCATGTTGCACAATATCTTTGTACATGTTGCAGAATATCCTACACTCTGATTATTGAATCGTTCAGATAATGCAGCATCTGCTTCCAGCAAGATGGTGCTTCCTGCCACTATATTTCAAATGAACAACATTTCTTGAATGATGTCTTTCCAGACAAATGGATTGAGAGACATGGACCAATTCCTTGCAACCTCGTTCGCTTGGCCTGTTCCCAATGGACTACCTTTTATGGAGCTATGTAAAAGTTTTGTTTTTTAAACTCACCAAGAACAGAACATTCTTTTGATGAACTTCGAGCTCGGATCACAATTGAAATTCATGACATTCCTCAGCAGCAACTGGAGAATGTTTTCAACAAGTTGGAAAATCGGATTTAGCGACATGTTACGAAAGATGGAGGCTATGTTTACTATTGTTATGGGGAATACATAGAGTATTCTAGCTATTATAGAGAATACACAATATATAGTGTACAGTATTCTACCCTTTTAAGAGGTAGCGTTGCTTGTATGGTTAAAGTACATATATACACACATATACACACACACACATATACACACACACACACAAACATATGTACGCACACACACACACACACACACACACACACACACATCTCGTTTTTTCATTTCTGTTCCTCAAAATTCTCTCTCTTTTACACACACACACACACACACACACACACACACACACACACACACACACAAACACAAACACACACACACACACACACACAAACACACACACACACACACTTAATTAATTGTACAGTATCGGTTGTTCCTAAACTTAAATATAAATAATTTAAACGACATGCAGGACAAGTTCTATCCCCACTAAAACACGTATGTGAAAGCTTTTGTTAGAAGCACTAAACATATACAGTCCTGTTTAATACATCATGGCACCTCCGACGTCCCTAAACATTTTCGCTTTGTATATGAAAATACGTTGTGTACTGTGGTCATGTCAGTGTGAACTGGGTTAATGAATTTCTTCAGCCTAAGGCATCCATTCTTCCTGAACTTCAGGCTTGGCACAACATGGTACTACATAGAGCAGCACATCCATCAACATGGCAGTTGATCAAAAACGTTCTCATTTTTCATTCTATGCTGAAAATATTCCCATCTTTAGTTGTTTGGTATTACTTTGTGATGTTTCACAGCCAATCATTGAGCCGCAAAGGCAATATCTGGCTGCCTCCACATTTGATGGAACATTCATTGAAACTCCATTTTCTGCTAAATTGTGTATTTTTGGCAAAGTATGTAGAATGAAAAATAAATAATGATTACATACAATCGTGATGATGCGTAAGGCTGCCGAAGCAGTTTCCTAGACTATTGGGCACAATCCTGGATGGGTCGCTGCTCCGACACAGAATTACATATAATTGTTGGAACCCATCTGTGGATCGGTCCCATCGGCCGATGGGTCTGACCCACCTGTGGATGCACGAGAAATGACAATGCAGACCCATCGGCCGATGGGTCTGCGCCATCTGCGGATGTGTTGTTCACCTTGAAGGAATGTGTATGCATCAATGGTGGATGAGTATGTTTATTTGAACCTAAAAATAAGCAATTGATGTCGTAAATGTTTATAAAGCAGTCCGTGACATGTGATTTGTCGATAACCGTTTGTCGATAAGATAAAAATAAGATAATGTCGCTCCATTTAAAAACGCTGGTCTACTTCGCTGGTGGCACTGGCACACTCAGCTCTCCATTGTTTATATATAGCAATTCCTGGCATGCCTTAATCACCCCAAAGCTAAAGATGAAGGTGTGGCTTCGTAATCGGGGCATTGTCAATTCACTTCAAGTTCACTTCAAGGTGAACAACACATCCGCAGATGGCGCAGACCCATCGGCCGATGGGACCGATCCACAGATGGGTTCCAACATAATAATGCTCAGTTTTTGATGTTTGATTTTATTTCATCTGTAACTTATCATTTACATATGTAATATATTCTTAATGATTTGGTGAAAGCCTTTTCATTGATTTAAAGGTCATCATAGCAATTTGTCGACTGGGCCAAAAAAATGTATCCAGTATGATGCACGAAATCAGGAAGTGGCGCTTAGAACTAGTCTATAGGTGCTGCACCTTTCATGTCTGATTTTCGTCCTTCTGGTGCCTTTTGGCAAGCCCAGGCTGTGAATTGCGAGCAATACCGACACCTTTCAGATTGCACCTGTGGCTTCATCCCGTCGATGCTTTGAGTTGTCTACTGTAGTCTGGCAAGTTTCAATTGTCAATTCCCCCAACCTGGCCTGTGTTGGCCACGAGGATTTAAATTTAAGTTGCTCTGTTCTTGCTTCAGACCGATTGCAGTGATTCTCAAACGGCGTATTGGTCTCTAAACGAAGCACCGCACCTCGAAAACAATTGACACAGTGGCCTTTGGCAATAAGTGGAATATTTCTCGCAAGTGGTTCTGTTTTAAAGTGGTCAGAATAAAATTGTTGTGTTGGTTTGAATCAAGGTCACACCCGTAATCTGTAGGACTCACAGAAGTCCACAGAATGTACAATGTTATAGGGAATACATTTTTATTTATTCCCAATAACATTGTACCTACTAGGGAGGATTTTAAAACAAATAAGGAGCTGAGTCCCCTACCTTTTGGGTGGCTGACACACACACACACACACACACACACACACACACACACACACACACACACACACAGACACATCTCGTTTTTTCATTTCTGTTCCTCACAAAACACACACGTACACATACACACACACATATACACACACAAAAACATATATACACACACGTACACACACACACACATACACACATACACACACACACACACACACAAACACACAGACACACATCTTGTTTTTTTTATTTAGTTTTTCACAATTCTATCTCATGATTTGATATCACAATTTGATTATTTTATGATTCACACACACACACACACACACACACACACACACACACACACCCACACACACACAAACACACAGACACACATCTTGTTTTTTAAATTTTGTTTTTCACAATTCTATCTCATGATTTGATATCACAATTTGATTATTTTATGATTCACACACACACACACACACACACACACACACACACACACACACACACACACACACACACACACACACACACATCTTGTTTTTTTAATTTTGTTTTTCACAATTCTATCTCTTATGATTTAATATCACAATTTGATTATTTTATGATTCACACACACACACACACACACACACACACACACACACACACACACACACACACACACACACACACACACACACACACACACGTCACCTGCTAAATTAGCAAGATGGTTTCCATGGCAACAGAATTCCAGCAATTATAGTCATGATCGAATAGAGTTGAGAGAATGTCATGAAGAATAAAGATCCATGTAATATGAAAGCAAAATCTTGAATAGTTTTTGTAATGTCATGCGCACAAACCAAGTCACCGAGATGGTTGCCATGGAAACATAATTCAGCCAATTACAGCCTTGATTTAAACAGGTTGAGATAATGTCATGAGAAATAGATACCTGCAATAGGTAAGTTAAATGTTGAACGGATTTTTAAATATCGCGTACACAAAAGTACATGGACGGATGATCAGTTGGGCGGACGGTGCTCATTTTAATGTCCCCGTCTCTGACCTTGGCGGACCCTTGGAGAGGCTGGGGACAAAAAGGTGTTATGTTTATAGATTTAAAATGTCTCACCGGATGGTGCGGAGGGTCGTGTTGCCTGGTCTTGCCTTAATTTGCACTGTCTGGTCTGGGTTAAATTATTGCGAGGGAACTGCAGGATGACCTGAAAGTTGCTTTACCTCTCCCCAGTATGGACCATTAATGCTTTATGGGCTCCCGATCCCATAATAAAAATTTACCACGACATATAATGATTTGTAAATTCGGAATGTGGTGCATGTGTTCTGGAAATCTCTCATAGTTCTTGGAAGTAACTACAAACACTGGCAACAAATTCAAACCATCGAAAAATGTATGTCACCGACATTAAAACTAAAACAACCACAAATAAACCATCTACCACAATAAACAACTGCAACCGCAAAGTTTTTTTCCAGTTATTTTGTCACTTTCTATGCACATTCTTTATTTACTGATGAGTAGATTGGAGGGCTGGACATTGCATTCTCACCTGGCACCAGAAAGTGAACCGTCTTTCGGGGTTGCCATTGGAAACCCTTGGGTTTAAACAGCAGTAGTTCACCAGCCTCGAATGATCTAGAGCCAGGTCTGATGAAGCCTCGGGGTGATCGTGTCTGTCCCCTGGGCCGAGGCACAAACACGTATTCGGCCACACGGCGTTTACGTGCACGGTGAGGGAATTCGTCCTCCATCTCCAGTTCCATCTCGAGCAAATAGCGGTCACCCTGGACATGGTCGCGCCTCTTCTCCATGGAGACCAGACGTTGCTGCCTGAACAAACTGCAGAAATAGGGCAAACAAGTCAATGAAGGAAACAAAAGTGACACAAGTTCTCCTCATTTAAGACTATTTTAAGTAATTTAATAAGTGTTACATTTTTGAAGTCGAGTTGAGCTGTTGAAGCCATAGCGATGTCCTACAGTGAGGCAGTCAGTCCATGGGTCCATTCAAATTTTGGCATTTTTTTCCCTACTCCAATGCAGCTCAACGGATCGTTTTGAAACTCTGCCTGATGATTCATGACATCTGTGGCAAAAACTGAGCCCTTTTTTTAATGAGATAATTTGATGTGACATCAATTTCCAGGTGACGAGATAATTTGCTAATTAACTCAAAATGTAATCTGTGCTTGTGTGTCCATCACATATCTTCAGTTGTTTGTTGTCGACCCGTTATACATGATACACTGATGGGTGTTTTATGCGGACTGTGTCATGTCACAAGATTGTGAATTCAATGAAAACGGTTTCCTCATTAATCTAATGTAAACCTCGACATTTAACCTCTTAATTAATGTCAATGTTGGGGTTGCACTTTTGCATGGCCTGGAGATTTTCTGTTTCTATGTATTGGCAGCAATCCCTTTTTGGCAGCAGACCCTTAAATGGTCATCATGGGTTTCACATGTAAAATTCATCATTACCATAAACAAAAGGTGAACAATAATATTTTCTCTGTCATTTATTTCGATAAAACACAGACGGAAGGCAAGATAATTGATGCAACCTCGTCCCCTGCTCAGGGATGTAAAGAGATACCACACGCCCCGGGGCAAACAAATACCCTGCCCCCAAACCCTCTTTTTCTCTTTTTTACTTGTGACATGTTGCAGGTCCACAAGAGCTTTGTGTTGTTGTTGGGGTACTTATTGTGGGTCGATATTTGAAATGTGCACCCATTGGTCGGACAGCTGCCAAATCACACCCACATCTGTCACTTGACTCCACCCACCAGAGTGCCGAGACCAAATGATATGGCCGCCATCTTGTTTCCTGGTGGGCCTAACACATTCAGCCTGTATTGGCCTCTGCTGATTATGCATTGTCTGGCTTTGTTGCATTAGATTTCCATTGGCTTTGTTTTTTGTTTTTTTTTTGTTTTTTTTTGTATACAAGATCGAGACTCGTGAAAGAGCGAACATTAATCACACAGAAAGACAAACCGACACATAAAACATATAACATCGGGAGCAGTAGACAAGATGGGGAGAGAGGGGGAAGGACACAAACACAACATTTGAGAGCAGCGACCGAGAGACATGGAGACATCGAGAGATCTGAGAGAGGGCGAGGGCTTTGGGGGTGTGGGAATGGGAAGGGGGGGGGGTGGGAGAGGTATAAAACATATGGACACTGCCAGGACTTCCGGGAAAGAAGTTGGAATTTCAAACAAGGTGGATCTGGGGTGAATTAGCGGGGTTTTGCATGGGGGAAGATAGGGATGCATGGGGAAAGATTTTGCATGGGGAAAAAAAGATCAAGGTTTTGCATGGGGGAAGATAAGAGATGGTGGTGAACAGCTGTTTTAAAGACCTGGAGGGAGGAGTGGGATTGAAGGGAGTGAGGGAGTTTGTTCCAGATGCAGGAGAAAAGAGGAATGAAAGAGTGAAGGTGAGCAGCGAGCCGAGATTTCGGCAGTTTAACCATCAGAGGGTTGCTGGCAGATCTTGTGCGACCTGTAGGAATATTTGGGGGACAGAGTACAGAGAGAGCTGGGGGAGCAAGGCCGGAGAGGAGTCAGTAGAAGACAGAAAGACCACCTACCTGCCTGCAGTGAGTGAGTGAAAGGCCCTCAGAGATAGCTTAATCGCGGGAGATTCCAATAATTCTGAAAGCTTTGGTTTCAACAGCGTGAAGCCGAGCTAGGTGTGAGGCAGGAGCACCGGCCCAGAGGGGAGAACAGTATTCCATTGAGTGCGGATGAAAGCCTTGTATGTGGTGAGGAGCTCAGGTGTGCCGAGGAAGGACTTCGCACGACGGAGGATGCCCAGTCGGCGACTGGCTTTTGAGGCCAGCTTGGAAATGTGGTTTTCCCAAGAAAGATCATGGCAGATAGTGAGACCCAAAAGCTTGAGCGACAGAACTTCTTGGAGAGGATTGTTGAGAAAGTAGATGGGAGGGTTGTCCAGTCGATCTTTTCGGAGAGACATAGTAAGAGTGTGAGATTTGTCAGGATTGAAAGACATGTTCCACTTGTTTGACCAGTCTGTGATTTTGTCCAAGTCTTCAGAGAGTGAGGAGGCTGCAGACTGCCGATCTGAGGGAAGGGGAATGGAGTGGCAGAGAGTTGAGTCATCAGCAAAGAGATAGAGAGGATTTTCAAGAGAGTCAGAGAGATCATTGATGAAGACCAGAAAAAGCACAGGGCCCAGAACATTGCCTTGGGGAACTCCAGCCTGAACAGGAAGAGGAGATGAGAGAAATCCCTTCAGGGCCACACGTTGACGACGACTAGAGAGGAAGTATGCTAGCCATGCATGGAGATTTCCATGGATACCATAGGAGGAGAGTTTGGTGAGCAGTGCTGGATGCCAGACCGTATCGAAGGCACGTGATATGTCAAGGGAGACAGCTCTGATTTCCTGTTTGGCATTGAGGACCTCCATCCATTGTTGAGACAGCAGAAGCAACATGTCCAGAGTAGAATGACCTCGTCTGAATCCAAATTGATGATCGGAGATCAAGCAATTGGAGAAGAGGAAGGATTTGATATCCAAAGCAATGATGGATTCCATGACTTTGCTGATAATTGGGAGCAAGCTGATTGGTCTGTAGTTGCAAGAATCTGTTTTTGCACCTTTTTTGTGTAAAGCGATAATGTTTGCTGATTTCCAAGATGCTGGCAGATGACCTTGAGCAAAAGAGAGAGGGAAAAGAACAGAGAGAGGGTGAGAAAGAGCGGCAGAGCAGGATTTTAGGACCTGTGGACTGATGCCGTCTGGTCCAGTTGCAGAAACAGAGTTGAGATTTGACAAAAACTTCTCCACCTTGTCAGCAGAGAAGGACACAGAGTCCAGGAGCAGTTGGGTTCGACTGGGAAAGGTGGGAACAGAGAGAGATGGGTTTGGGACACAATATTTTGAGGCAAACACAGAGTTGAGGCATTCGGCTTTGTCACGTGAGGTGTCAACAGTGTCGCCATTTGAGGTAAGGGAGGGGATGGAGGGGGAACAAACGCCAGAAACGGATTTGACCAGACGCCACCAGGATTTGGAGGAAGGAGACAGTTTTGAGAGTTCATTCTTGAGTGTGGAGAGATCGTGCTTCCTGGCACTCCTGAGGGTAGACACACACTTGTTCCGAGCTTGGTGGAAGGAACTGAGATTGCCTTCAGTTGGATTTGCCTTCCAAGAGGCAAAGGCAAGTTGTTTCAGGGCAACTGCCCCACTACAAGATTCAGTGTACCATGGACGGGAGGAAGGGTAAGACAACTGAAGACGGGATGGGATAAATCTGTGCATGAGAGAGAGCAGTTTGCTTTGGAAGAATTCCCAGGAAGAATTTATGTCAGAGGCCGTAGAGATGGGAGACCAGTCCAGATGATTGATGGCTGCTTGCAGACCATGCCATTCAACCTGAGTGAAATGCCAGACTCGTCGGCGCTGAGGAGGCTCTCTGAGAATGGCCAGAGAGATGTCCACTTTAACAAGCACATGATCAGAAGAACTGATTGGAGCAGAAGAAGACCAGCAGACATTTGCAGGGAAGTTTGTCATAACCAAGTCTAGAAAATACTCCATTGACTGAGATGCGGTTCGGGAAATTGACAGATTGTGTCAATCCCAATGAGTCGCAGAAGTCCTTTGCTGAGGTGCCATGGCTGATAAGAGAGGAACCCACACCCAGCCAGCTGGCATGATGACAGTTGAAGTCGCCACATATGAGGAAGAGAGAGTTTGGATGAATTGATAGAAGTTGGTCCTTGTTGTCAGACAGCGAAATGTAAATGGAGTCATCACTGTTTGGAGGACGGTACAGAACACATATGAACAAAAGGTGGGAGCAGAAAGGAAGCCGTAGCCAGAGGTACTCCTGGGGGTGGGGTGGAGAGAGGGCATTGCAAGGAGAGTGAGGAAGAGAGTTTTTGATAAAGATAGCAACCCCACCACCAGGACGAGGCTCAGGTCTATCATACCGGAGGAGGGAGTAACCAGGAAGAGAGATTAAGGAATCAGAGACATCTTGAAGGGGAAAGTTAATGTTAAGCAGATCAAGTCTGGATTGTCAGAAGCAACCTGAATGGAGAGATCAATCAGGTTTGAGCGAAGGCCCCGGATGTTTGAGGTCCATACCTTTAATGAGGAGAGATGGGGAGCATCGGTTGCAGGACAGGGGAGGGGAGGGGTAGGGTCAGATGAAGCATGGGAGGGGGAGGTAGGGAGAGCAGTTGATAGTGTGTCAGAGATTACAGAAAAGTTACGAGAAAGGGAAGGATGAGGAGGACGAAAGGTTTGATGGTGATGGGATGAGGCACAGTGAGGGGTTGCTTGAGGGGGGGGGGGGGCAGAGGAAAGTAGAAGGTTGGGGGAGGTGGAGGTATGAGATAGAAGGGAGATGAAATGGGGAGGAGGCAGCTTTGAGGAGCAGGGGGGAGGGGGGAGAATTGAAGAGGGATGGTAGGGTGGGAGATTTGAAGGGGAAGGGTTGGAGGGGGGGGGTTGAAGGGGAGGGGCGAGGGGGGAGTTTAGGAGGGGAGGGGCAAGGGGGAGTTTAAGAGGGGAGGGGCAAGGGGGGAGTTTAGAAAGTGGATGATTAATGAAAGACGAACATTTATAACAAATTGGGTTTGTTGTGATTTTCAAGTTAGTGATCCGTTTAAGAACGATGGTGGAGGGGTGGAATGAATGAGAATTTAGAGCATGTAGTGAGGAAGAATTATAAGAGATTGAATTTTTTTTTGAAGTGGAATGAGTTGAAGAGGAAATTGAAAAGTGCCTTTTAAATAGGAAGAAAAACAGCGTGTTGTAATATACCACTGAATAAAACACTGCAGGGGAAAGTTTAAACATATTCAGACAGAACCGTGTAGAACAATCTTATATTCACAAAAATACCAATGGGGAGAGGGCCTAGAGGGACAACCACGAGTCACGTGAACAGGGCAAAAGGTGGAAGGCAAGGAGATAATGGGGGCGGGGTGAGACAGCGCACGTGGACAGAAGCACACGATGAGACAACAGCACACGTGGAGAAAGGGAAATTAATGTTTTTTTGTTTTTTTGGTGGGGAGTGGGAGGTTTAAACGTTAGACAAAGAGTAGATGTTTGGGGAAGTTCGGGTGAGAAGGGAAAAATCTAAGAACCAAGCAAAAACAGCGAAGGAAGAAATTAAGTGAACAAACTTCGACGGGGGAAGCCTCAGGCTACAAGGCCGCACACGCGGGGCAAACAGAAACGATTAATTTATTACGAGTTACAGGAAATTCAAACCAAAACGAACTGGAAACAAACAATAATGCAAAGACGATAAAATAACGAGTGGAAATCTGTACCAAGATACATATCTGTACCAAGATTGAATAAGATCATTTCAGCCGTTCTCAAGTTATAGACCTATTGCAGACTTTGACCTTTGACCCCAACGTCTAATCAGTTAATCTTTACATCATGATACATACCTGTATAAAGTTTGAATTAGATCACTTCAGCCGTTCTCAAGTTATAGACCTATAACAGACTTTGCCCTTTGACGTCTTGCCCCCAAAATCTAATAAATTAACCTTTACATCATTCTACATAAGTGTACCAAATTTGGTCAGCATCCCACCACTGTTTCACAAGTTATCGCGGTAACAGGATTTTTACCTAACATGACCTTTGGCGTTTGACCTCATGAGCCCAAAATATAATCAGTTCATCTTTACCTCATTATACACACACCCACCAAGTTTGACTAAGATCCCTTCAACCGTTCTCAAGTTATCACGGGAAGGAAAACCTATCACGGACGGACGGACGGACAACCTGAAAACATAATGCCTCTGGCGACTTCGTTGGCAGAGGCATAAAAAAAGGTCATTTGGAAAAAAAGTTTCGACGTAATTCGGTATTCATCTAAATGTGCTATTATTGGTAGGGGGTGCAGCACACTTTTATACGCCAATCCTTTGAAGACTGGTACATTGCTGGTATTACAGTCATGTGAAAATAAGTACACCCCATGTAAAGTTTTGACTTTTTCAACATATTTCAACATACAGCTATTTGATCTTAATTTCAACAATATTGATAGATAAAGGTGATAAAATGTAACAAATATCATGAAACATTTACATTTTGTAGTCCATTGTACAATTTAAGTAAACATAAATGCAAATTTCGCACGTGGAAAAAGTAAGTACACCCTTGGCTCTAATAGGTGGTATTGCCCCCTTTGGCAGAAACAACGTCAAGTAGGCGTTTCTTATAACTGTCTACCAGTCTCTGACATCTACTGGGAGAAATTTTTGCCCACTCCTCCATGCAGAATTCTTTCAGTTGTGCGATGTTTGAGGGGTTTCTTGCATGCACAGCTCGTTTCAAATCCCCCCACAACATCTCGATGGGATTTCGATCCGGGCTTTGACTTGGCCATTCCAGAACCCTCCATTTCTTTCTTTTCAGCCATTCCTTGGTGGATTTACTGGTATGTTTAGGGTCATTGTCATGTTGCAAGGTCCCCCTTCGGTTGAGCTTCAACTTCTCCGACAGATGGCCTCACATTATCCTCAAGCACCCTCTGGTACAATGAAGAATTCATAGTGGATTCTATGATGGTGAGCTTCCAAGGCCCTGATGCAGCAAAGCTGCCCCAAACCAAAATATTTCCACCACCATGCTTTACAGTTGGTATCAGGTTCTTGTGGTCAAATGCTGTCTTTGGTTTTCGCCAAACATGTCTTCTGGTACTGTGGCCAAATAGCTCTACCTTTGACTCATCTGTCCAGAGCACATTGTTCCAGAAGTGCTGGTCTTTGCCTTTGTATTCATTGGCAAACTTTAGTCTTGCCCTGATGTTCTTTCTGGACAGCAAAGGTTTCCTCCTAGCACACCTCCCATGTAGATCAAATTTGTGCAGCCTCTTTCTCATGGTAGACTCGTGCACTTTGACATCAACAGTGGCAACAGCTACCTGAAGGTCCCGTGATGACATTCTGGGGTTCTGAGGGACTTCTTTCAGCATCTTGCGGTCTGTTCTTGGGCTGAATTTGCTGGGGCGGCCTGGCCTGTACAAGTTGTCAGTTGTTTGGAATCTTCTCCACTTGTGGATTATCTTCCGCACAGTCAAATTAATGATTTCAAATTGTTTGGTGATCTTTTTAAATCCCTTCCCAGACTCGTAGGCATCTATAACCTTCTTTCTGAAGGCTTCAGAGAGCTCTTTTGATCTCGGCATGGTGACGCCGCATATTTCAACAACAAAGAGCCTAACCAATCTAAATGTCTGAGGTTTAAATAAGACAGATTCCTCCAAGATCCTCTCTAACGATGTTCTAATCATTTGCACCTGAGCTGGTGCACCTGATTCTAATTTTAGGTGTTTGAAGTCATGATAAATGTAGGGGTGTACTTACTTTTTCCACATGCGAAATTTGCATTTATGTTTGTTTAAATTATACAATGGACAATGGAAAATTTAAATTATACAATAAATGCAAATGTTTCATGATATTTGTTATATTATATTGTAGCGGCTACCGCTGGGTTTTCACAATCGCCTTGCACCTATCAAGGACGCGGAGCGATCACCATGCCGGGCTCGTCCAGGACGCCCGGGCAGGCTCGCCCTCAACTTGCCAGGCCGCAGCCAGGACGCTGGGCCACGCCCCCTCTCGCCTTTCCTGGGCAAACGCTCCGGGATAATTTATATATATATTGCTGCCCGGTAAACGGGCTTTTCAGAGTGCCTGAGTGTTTGGTTTGATTAAAGCAACTCGGATGAATTCCAGCTTTTTGTCGCGTCCATTCTTCCGATCGACGTGGGAGCCCCAGCTCCTTCATTGGTGACCAACCGACATGGACACGGCAGTCGCCCTTAAACTGCCTACCTTCTGGGAGGCTCACGCGGCGGTTTGGTTCACACAGGCGGATTCCCTGTTCGCCCTGCGAGGCATCACGGCCGACGACACCCGCTTCCACCATGTGGTAGCAGCGCTCGGTTCGGCCACCGTGGCCCGCGCCCTGAGCCTCCTCGAGAGCCCGCCAGCCGCTGACAAATACGGCGCGATTAAGAAGCTTCTCCTCGACGCTTTCGCCCTCCCATCGGCGGAACGCGCACGGTGCCTGCTCGACCTGCCCGAGCTCGGCGACACGCGCCCTTCCGAGCGAATGGACTACATGCTTTCACTGCTCGGCGAGCACTCTCCGGCATTCCTGTTCCGGGAGATGTTCCTCCGTCAGCTGCCTAACCCGGTATGCCTCGCCCTGGCAAGCACGACGATCACAGATCCCCGGGCCCTTGCCAGAGAAGCCGACAAGATCTCCGCCGCAGGTCAGCGCATCGCAGCGGCGACATGGGACCCACCGCCGTCCGACGCAACACCCATGGCGCCCGAGCACCCGGCACGGTCGACGACCGAACTGCCGACGCAATTAGCGGCCGCTACACCGAGCCGACCACCTCCAGCACGACGACCGGGGCCTCCACCTGACCAAGCGTGGTGTTACTATCATGCCAGGTTCGGACAGAAGGCCCGGACATGCCGACCCCCGTGCACCTTCGGCAGGCCGGGAAACGGCCGGGCCGGCATTCATTACCAGCCATGAGCGCCGGCCACACGGGCAACTTACTGTTCATCACGGATAAAGCGTCCGGACGGCGCTTCCTGTGCGACAACGGCGCCCAACTGAGCGTCATACCCGCCTCTGACCAGGACAGGCAGTCCGCGGTTTGCGGCCCCTCCTTGGTTGTGGCCAACGGATCGACCATCCGCACCTTCGGCCCGCGCAACGTCACCCTCTGCTTCGGCGGCCAACGCTTTGCTTGGACGTTTGTAACCGCAAACGTGCCCATGGCTCTGCTAGGCGCCGACTTCCTCTGCGCGCACGGACTGCTGGTGGACGTCCAACGGCGTCGTTTAATCAACGCCGAAACCTTCAGCTCCCTGGTATGCACATTGAGCAGCTCCGCGCCGACCGAGCTGGCATGCGCCGTCCCGGCGGCGAACGAGTTTACTCGCCTGCTCACGGAGTTCCCGGCCCTCACGCGGCCGACGTTTTCGGCCGTCGCAGTACGGCATGGGATCGAGCACCACATACCAACCACGGGCCCGCCGGTCTATGCCAGGGCCCGCCGCCTCGACCCAGCCAAGCTCGCCGTGGCGAAGGCCGAATTCGACGCGTTGGAGCACCTCGGCTTCGTGCGGCGCTCCGATAGCGCGTGGGCCTCGCCACTGCACATCGTGCCAAAGCCGGGGGGTGGATGGCGCCCGTGTGGCGACTACCGCCGTCTCAATGACGCTAACACCCCCGACAGGTACCCGATCCCGCATATCCAAGACTTCTCCACCCGTCTGGCGGGACGGGTATTTTTTCGAAAATTGATCTCATACGGGGATATCACCAGGTACCTGTCAGGGCGGCCGACGTCCCTAAAACGGCAGTCATCACGCCGTTCGGCTTATTCGAATTCTTGCGGATGCCGTTTGGTCTCAAGAACGCGGCTCAGGCGTTCCAGCGCTTGATGGACGGCGTGCTGCGTGACCTGCCGTTCCTTTTCGTTTACCTGGATGACATCCTCGTCGCCAGCACGTCCCGGGCCGAGCACCTCCTCCACCTCCGAACACTGTTCGGGCGCCTCAGCGAGCACGGCCTCATCGTCAACCCGGCCAAATGCCACTTTGGCACGACGGCCATTGATTTTTTGGGCCACCACATCACCAAGAACGGGGCCGTGCCGCTGCCAACCAAGGTCGAGGCCATCACCACGTTCCCGCGTCCCCGCACCATAAAGGCCCTGCAGGAATTCCTGGGAATGGTGAATTTTTATCACCGCTTCGTGCCCCGCGCTGCTCAACTCATGCGGCCCCTCTACGAAGCCCTCCGGGGCAAGCCGGCCAAGCACGACATCGCCTGGTCCACAGCAATGGATGCGGCCTTCCAAAGCTCAAAGCGGGCCCTCGCCGACACAACACTGCTCGCTCACCCGGTGCTCAACGCTCCCATCGCCCTCACCACGGATGCCTCCGACTACGCGGTGGGTGCCGTACATGAGCAATGGGTGAACGGGGTTTGGCAGCCACTCGCTTTTTTCAGCCGGCAGCTCCGGCCGAACGAGCTCAAATACAGCACGTTTGACCGGGAGCTCCTCGGTCTACACCTGGCCGTCCGCCATTTCCGCCACCTCCTGGAGGGCCGACCTTTCATGGCGTTCATCGACCACAAGCCGTTGGTTTACGACATGGCCAAGGTCACGGAGCCGTGGTCGGCCCGCCAACAGCGCCACCTCTCCGCCGTGTCGGAGTTTACCACGGACATCCGGCACGTCGCCGGCAAAAACAACGCCGTGGCCGACTGTCTTTCCCGGGCCAGCGCGAACGCGGTCCACCTGGGCGTGGACTTTGCGCTTATGGCGGCGGACCAAACCACCGACACCACGGTGCAAGCCCTCCGGGTGGCGGACACGGGCCTCCGCCTGGCCGACATCCCCTTCGCGGACACTGTCCTGCTCTGCGACGTCTCCCAAGGCCAGCCTCGCCCCATCGTGCCCGTCACCTGGCAACGCCGCATCTTCGCCTCCCTCCACGGCCTTTCCCACCCGGGCCGGAAAGCTTCCCAGAAGCTGGTGTCGGCGCGATTCGTCTGGCACGGCCTTCGTCGGGACGTCCGCGATTGGACCAGCACCTGCACGGCCTGCCAACGGGCCAAGGTCCACCGACACACCCAGGCCCCGCTGGCACCTTTCACCGTGCCCGAACGACGTTTCGACCACGTCAACGTGGATCTGGTGGGCCCCCTCCCCCCGTCACGGGGGTTCACACACCTGCTCACCATGGTGGACAGGACCACCAGGTGGCCGGAGGCCGTTCCCCTCGTCTCCACCACCACCGCCGACGTGGCGCAGGCTTTCATCGCCACCTGGGTCGCCCGCTTCGGCGCACCGGCGGACATCTTGTCAGACCGCGGACCACAGTTCACCTCCGAGCTGTGGGGCGCGGTCGCCCGCAACCTGGGGGTCAAGCTCCACCGTACTACGGCCTACCACCCCCAAGCAAACGGGTTGTGCGAGCGATTCCACCGCTCCATGAAGGCCGCGCTCATGGCCGGCCTTCAAGATGGCGGTTGGGCCGACCGGCTGCCATGGGTCCTTTTGGGCCTCCGCACGGCCCCCAAGGAGGACCTCCAGGCATCCACCGCCGAGCTGGTCTATGGCCAGGCGCTACGCGTCCCGGGCGAATTCGTGCCCGACGCTACCAGTCCCTGGTCCGCAGCTCACCAGCGCTCGGACCTCCAGGAGGCCGCCCGACGGTTTGCCCCCGTGCCAACATCCCACCACGGTGACCCCCAGTCCTACGTCCCCCCAGCACTTCGCACAGCGGAGTATGTTTTTGTGCGTCACGACGCACATCGGGGGCCACTCCGGCCGCCGTACGACGGGCCCTTCCGGGTGCTGCGACGGGACGACAAGTCGTTCGTCATCGACATCGGCGGCAGGTCGGACCGGATTGCGGTGGACCGCCTCAAGCCGGCGCACGTGGACGTCGACCACCCACCACGGGTGGCCCTTCCGCCGCGGCGAGGCCGCCCCCCGTCCACGGTGCCCCCCACTCGACCGCCCACCACCACACCGGACCCCCTCCCACGACCCGCCAGGGGTCGCTTCGGCCGGGTCATCAGGACCCCCCTCAAATTGACCCTGCCGGTGCAAGTCGATTCTGGGGGGACGTGTGTAGCGGCTACCGCTGGGTTTTCACAATCGCCTTGCACCTATCAAGGACGCGGAGCGATCACCATGCCGGGCTCGTCCAGGACGCCCGGGCAGGCCCGCGCTCAACTTGCCAGGCCTCGGTCGGGACGCCCCCCGGGCAGGCTCGCCCTCAACTTGCCAGGCCGCAGCCAGGACGCTGGGCCACGCCCCCTCTCGCCTTTCCTGGGCAAACGCTCCGGGATAATTTATATATATATTGCTGCCCGATAAACGGGCTTTTCAGAGTGCCTGAGTGTTTGGTTTGATTAAAGCAACTCGGATGAATTCCAGCTTTTTGTCGCGTCCATTCTTCCGATCGACGTGGGAGCCCCAGCTCCTTCAATATCACCTTTTTCTATCAATATTGTTGAAATGAAGATCAAATAGCTGTATGTTGAAATATGTTGAAAAAGTCAAAACTTTACATGGGGTGGACTTACTTTTTCACGTGACTGTATATATTATTGCAACCCGGATTATTATTTCAATCATCCTGTAACAAGCGTCCATGTACTGAGCGAAGAAACACCAAACAGTTTTTTATGATTAAATGAAGATAAAGGCCAGAAGTGGCCAAATAAATGCAACGGGGGTTCCGTTTCCGGTCCGGTCGTGAGAGGATGCTGGCGTCACTTGCTCGCCGCTTCTCTGACTGGACCATTGTCCGTATCTTGCTTTCCTGGTGGTCGTGGCGGATTTTTGGCCATTGAGTCTGCCCTCTGCACGGTCCCGGCTCTGCTCTGCTGCTCCTGGCTTCACCTGCTCGGCTCCTTCGCTGTTTCCTCGGGCTCACTCTCGTGGGTTGTGCCCATTGTTTGCAGCGGCGGTGGTGGCGGTTTGCCGCCGTGATCTTGATTAGCGGCGGCGGTCGTTTGCCGCTGCATTTGCCGCTTTGCCTCCTCAACCTTGGCCTCGTGCTCGTCTCTTCGCTCCTGTCTGCCCTCTGCATGGTCCCGGCTCTGCTCCTGGCTTCACCTGCTCGGCTCCTTCGCTGTTTCCTTGGGCCCACTCCCGTGGGTTGTGACGATTGTTTCGCCTCCTCACCCTTGGCCTCGTGCTCGTCCCTTCGCTCCTGCTGGCATGGCTCTGCTGTACTCCGCCGCAAGGCTTCTCCTGCTTAAAACCCGCTCCACCCCATCATGCATCTCTGCAATCAAATCGAATGGACTCCTGCGTCGACCCAGGTACATTCACCGTGGCTCCGGTCGTAAGTTTGTTTATTTACAATCAGGTCACTCCATCCCCATCCTCTGGTCGGCTCAGCGCACTCCCACTCATCGTCCCAACACACCTGGTCACAACAACGCACAAAATCGCACCTCCTGTCTGCGAACCCTGGCCAAATCACCTGGATTTATAGCCACCGTACAAAACAACATCAAGCTCACCCTGTTCAATACCCGGTCCCTCAACAACAAATGCCTCATCCTGAACGACTACATCCTGGAAAATAAACTGGACTTTCTCTGTCTCACTGAGACCTGGCAACAACCACTGGACTACTACACGCTCAACCTCACCACACCCAATGGATATTCTTACATCAATAAACCATGCTCGGAGGGCCGAGGTGGTGGAATTGCCGTTATTCACCGACAAGACATCAAGACCAACCTCATCTCCATCTCATCTGCTCCATCATTTGAACACCTGGCTTTTAAACTCTCTGGTCACACACAGTCAGTCATGGCTGTTGTCTACCGCCCTCCCAAACCACACCCATCATTCCTGTCTGACTTCTCCTACTTTCTGACCCAGCTATGTTCCCTCTCCCCCTCAATCCTCCTCCTTGGTGATTTCAATATCCACATGGACTCCACTGACTCCACGCTAACCACTGACTTCACTGATTTACTCACTTGCTTTAACCTCACTCAACATGTCAACTTTCCTACCCATAACCGTGGTCACATTTTGGACCTTGTCTGCTCTACTGGACTAATTTTGCACCATCTCTCTGGCTCTGACCTCACTCTCTCTGACCACCTAGCCATCACTCTGACCATCAACATCCCCACCCCAGCACCAAGGCATTATCGCACTATCAACTTCCGTAAGCTAAACGCTCTTTCACCTACCTCATTCTCATCGACCCTCTCTGAAAAAATGTCCACTTCTCCCTTCGTTGACCTCCACACCCCTTCTGACCTCACTGACTACTACAACCACACTCTCTCCTCCTGCCTTGACCAACTTGCGCCTATAAAAACCAAAACAGTTTCTTTCACCCATTCTGCTCCCTGGTTTACCCCTGAACTCCGCCTGATGAAAACTCGTGCTCGCCAACTTGAAAGACTCCACAATAAAACAGGTCTCACAGTTCACTCCCAGGCCTACAAGGACCACATACAACACTATAAAGATGCCCTCTCCCGCGCCCGCTCCGCCTACTACTCTCAAATTATCCACTCTGGCTCCGGAAACCCAAAAGCACTCTTCTCTACAATAAACAAACTCCTCAGCCCCCTGAACACCACCACCCAGTCATTCACAATAGACAACTGCATCTCCTTCCTTTCATTCTTCCAACGCAAAATTGAAAACATCTACAACAGCTTGACCACCGCCGCACCCGCTCCCCCTCAAACCACCTGCCCCCCCTTATCCTGCCATCCCCTGTCTCAATTCTCCCCAGTCTCCCCTACTGACCTCTCTGAACTCCTCATCGGAATGAAAACTGCCACCTGCACTCTTGACCCCATCCCCTCCAGCTTTGTCAAGGCCTCCCTTCCTGCTCTCTCTCCACTTATCATTGCAACAATAAACTCCTCCCTGTCTACAGGCATCGTCCCACCATCCCTCAAAATTGCTGCTGTTACCCCCATTCTGAAAAAACCTGGACTAAACCCTGACACCCTAAATAACTTCAGACCCATCTCCAACCTACCCTTTCTGTCAAAGGTTTTGGAACGCGCTGTAGCCACTCAACTCAAACATCACCTCTCTGCCAATAACCTGTATGAAACATTCCAATCCGGATTCCGCTCCAACCACAGTACTGAAACTGCTCTCCTCAAAATCACCAACGACCTTCTCCTCTCCTCTGACGCTGGCAACCTCAACATTCTCATCCTCCTCGACCTCAGCGCCGCCTTTGACACCATCGATCACACCATCCTCCTCACCCGACTTGAAACCACCTTTAACATTACCGGCACTGCCCTCTCTTGGATTAAATCATACCTCTCTGACAGACGTCAGTTCGTCTCCATCAATAACTGCAAATCCCCCACTGCTCCCCTCCCCCAAGGTGTCCCCCAAGGTTCAGTTCTTGGCCCCCTCCTCTTCATCCTTTACCTGTCCCCCCTCGGTCACTTAATCCGCCGTCATGGTCTCCAATTCCACTGCTTCGCCGATGACATCCAGCTTTTCATCTCCACCAAGTCCATCTCCACCGCCACCCACTCTATCCTGACAAACTGCATCACTGAAATAAAATCCTGGCTTCAAATCAACTTCCTCAAACTTAACTGTGATAAATCTGAAATAATCATCATTGGCCCAAAAACGCTCACCAAGTCCACCCATAACTTTGCCCTCAACATCGACGGTTTCCCAGTATCCACCTCCCCTCACATCCGGAATCTTGGCATCATCTTTGACCAAACCCTCTCCTTCGACAAATACACTAAACAGATCACAAAGACAGCCTTCTTTCACCTGAAAAACATCGCCCGTCTCCGTCCATCCCTCTCCTCCGTGGCTGCAGAAACCCTCATCCACGCCTTCATCACTTCCCGTCTGGACTACTGCAATAGCCTCCTTTATGGTTCACCCTCAACAATCACCAATAAACTCCAATACATTCAGAACTCCGCTGCCCGTCTACTCACCCATTCCCGGACCCGTGACCACATCACCCCCGTCCTTTACAAGCTTCACTGGCTCCCCATCTCCCAGAGAATCCAGTACAAAATCCTCCTCTTGACCTACAAAGCCCTCCATAACCTGGCCCCATCCTACCTGGCTGACCTCCTCTCCAGACACTCCCACCCGCAACCTCCGCTCTGCTGGTACCAACCTCCTGACCCCTCCCATCCGGACCAAATTTAGATCCTGGGGGGACAGGGCCTTCTACATCGCTGCTCCCACCCTCTGGAACTCGCTACCTCACACCATCAGAGACTCCTCCTCACTCACCACATTCAAAACATCACTCGAGACCCACCTGTTCAACACTGCATTCAACATTTAACCCACAGCATCTAACCCCTGACTATCTCCTCTCCTTCTCCCTCCTTTGTGCTTTGAATATTTCCCTATTGATTCTTTTTTTTTTGCAATTGTTTTTATGTTTTGCTATGCATTATGTTTTGCACTCTGTCAAAGCGTCTTTGGGCTTCCTGAAAAGCGCTATATAAAATAAATGCATTATTATTATTATTATTAAGTGTTTTGGGGGCTTTACACCGGGAAAACAGTTCAATAACGCCATGATAATGCAATTTCCTTGCTGGAGGAGCGTCCACTGCCAATGTTCCCAAACTCGTCAGTCGATCTTGATACTTTCTTGGTCTCAGACATTGAGGCTCATGCAATGGATGCAGTGTGTCATTAACGGTGAGGAAGTGAGGACGAAGGTTTTCACTTTACTGTTAAACGACCGACTTCGGGGCAGCGAACTCACACCCCCCAATCTCTCAATCCCTCCATATCTCCATCTCCCAATCCCTCCATCTCTCAATCTCTCTATCTCTCAATCCCTCCATCTCTCAATCCCTCCATCTTTCCATCTCTCCATCTCTCAATTTCTCCATCTCTCAATCCCTCCATCTTTCCATCTCTCCATCTTTCAATCCCTCCATCGTTCCATCTCTCCATCTCTCAATCCCTCCTTCTTTCCATCTCTCAATCCCTCCATCTCTCAATCCCTCCATCTCTCAATCCCTCTATCTTTCCATCTCTCCATCTCTCAATCCCTCCATCTTTCCATCTCTCCATCTTTCAATCCCTTCATCGTACCATCTCTCCATCTCTCAATCCCTCCATCTTTCCATCTCTCAATCCCTCCATGTCTCAATCCCTCCATCTTTCCATCTCTCCATCTATCAATCCCTCATTCCCGCCATCCCTCAATCCCCATCTCCCAAATCACGCCATCCTTTTCCGTCCATCTCTCAAATCCCTGAATCCGTCCATCTCTCAAATACCTCCAATCCTTAATTTCTCCATCCCTCCATCTCTGCATCTCTCCATCTCTGTCTCTGCATCTCTGCGTCCTTCCATCTCTCAATCCCTCCATCTATCAATCCCTCCATCTCTCAATCCCTCCATCTCTCAATCCCTCCATTTCTCAATCCCTCCATCTCTCAATCCCTTCATCTCTCACTCTCTCAACCCCGTCATCTCTCAATCCCTCCATCCATCCATATCTCAATCCCTCCATCCTTCCATGTCTCAATCCCTCCATCCCTCCATCTCTCATTCCCTCCATCCCTCCATCTCTTAAATCCCTCTGCCCTACCATCTCTCAATCCCTCCATCTTTCCATGTCTTCATCCCTCAATCTCTCAACCCTTCCATCTGTCCATCTCCCCATCCCTCCATCTCTCAATCCCTCCATCATCGCTCAATCCCTCCGTCCTTCCATCTGTCCATCTCCCCATCCCTCCATCTCTCAATCCCTCTATCATCGCTCAATCCCTCCGTCCTTCCATCTGTCAATGCCTACATCTATCCATCGCTTAATCCCTCCATCTCTCCATCTCTCCATCCCTCCATCTCTCAATCCCTCCATCTTTCCATCTCTTCATCCCTCAATCCCTCCATCTCTCAATATTTCCATCTCTCCATCTCCCATCATCTCCCATCTCCCATCTCTCCATCTCCCATCTCTCCATCTCCCATCTCTCCATCTCCCATCTCTCCATCATCATCTCCATCTCTCCATCTCTCATCATCTCCATCTGGTCCGGACTTCCGGACTCCGGTCCCTCGGGCGACGAGGCTTGCTTCGAGCTCTCCACGGCATCGAAGTTTGAGTGTTTTCCCATTCGTGTCTTTGTCGGGTTTCCGCTGGTTGTTTTGTTGTGTGTGTGTTGTTGTGTGTTTCTGTTTAGTTTTGGTTTTGTGGTTGTTGCGGATTTGTGTGTGATTGGTCGTTTTTTATTCGCGCGTCGTGCGCGGCCTAGTCTTTCCGGGCTCCCTTCTCCCCGTCGGTGTTTTGTGAGTGTAAGTTCTTTCCTTCATAGCATTTGCTTGTTTCTTTGATTTTCTTTTCTCCACCCTGCCTCTCGCGGGCATCTTACCCTTTGTCCGGCTTTTTTTTTTGTTTTGTTTTTAAACAGGACAAACGGATAGACAAAGAATTCTATTAAAGCGCGGCGTTACGCGCGCTGCTTGTGAGCAAGGAGGAAGCGGACAAGCGGTAACATATAAACGTCTTTATTGTAAGACTACACTGTAACACTGAAATGTTCCGGGCTGGTCGCCCGGTGTATATCATGAGGCCACGCCTACCCCTCGGGCGTGGCCACCGCCCACTTGGTGCGTGGAATGATGTCACCACGCCAGTGGGCTTTTGTGTCCGCCACACGCGCCCCCCCAGAATTCCCGCGCACCTGGAGGGCCAGTTTGCGGGGCAGACGAATGACCCGGCCGAAGCGCCCCCTGGCGATCGGCGGCGTCCGGGGTGCAGGGATGCCAGGTGGGATGCCCCTGGCTGCCCCTGGGATGGGTGCAGGACCGGGGGGCGGCGTGGCGGTGGGGCTGGGCGGTGCCGGGGGTCCGCCCGCAGGAGGGCGGCCCCGACGTGGGGGTCGGGCCACTGGCGGTGGATGGTCCACATTGAGGTGGGCCGGCTTGAGGCGGTCTACCGAAACACGGTCAGGAGTACCGCCGATGTCCAGGGTGAAGTGCTTCGCCCCGGTCTCCAGCACGCGGAAAGGCCCGTCGTACGGGGGCAGCAGTGGTGTCTGATGGGCATCGTGGCGGACGAAGACGTACTCTGCCGTGCGAAGCTCCGGGGCGACGTGCGTCGGTGGGTGCCCGTGGCATGCCGTTGGCACCGGGGCGAACCTCCGGGCGGTCTCTTGCAGAGCGGAGCGCTGCTGTGCCGCGGACCATGGTGCCGTGGAGTCGGGGAGGAACTCGCCCGGCACCCGCAGCGGTTGCCCGAAGACCAACTCCGCCGCGGATGCGCGCAGGTCCTCCTTGGGCGCCGTCCGGAGGCCCAGCAGGACCCAGGGGAGCCTGTCGACCCAGCCGCCGTCGCGGAGGGTGGCCCGGAGCGCGGCCTTCAATGAGCGGTGAAATCGCTCACACAGGCCGTTAGCCTGGGGGTGGTAGGCCGTGGTTCGGTGCAGCCGGACCCCGAGCCCCTGCGCAACCGCCCCCCAGAGCTCTGAGGTGAACTGGGGGCCGCGGTCGGATGAGATGTCTGAGGGGGCGCCGAACCGGGCGACCCAGGTGGCGATGAAAGCCTGCGCGACATCGGCCGCCGTTGTCGACGCCAAGGGCACGGCCTCCGGCCACCGGGTGGTGCGGTCCACCATGGTGAGGACGTAGGTGAAACCCCGCGAGGGGGGCAGAGGTCCCACCAGGTCCACGTGGACGTGGTCAAACCGGCGTTCCGGCACCGTGAAACGGGGCCAACGGGGCCTGGGTGTGCCGGTGCACCTTGGCGCGCTGGCACGCGAGGCACGTCCTGGCCCAGCCGCGGACGGCCTTCCGGAGGCCATGCCAGACGAACTTGTCGGCGATCAGCCTTTGGGAGGCCCTCGCGCCCGGGTGGGACAGGCCGTGGATGGCGTCAAACACCTGGCGCTGCCAGCCCGCGGGCACAATGGGGCGAGGACGCCCGAGGGAGACGTCGCACAAGAGGGCCGTGCCCGCGCCGTCGAACGGCACCTCGGTGACGCGGAGGCCCGTGACGGCGGTCCGCAAGGCCTGGACGTCGGAGTCAGCGGCCTGGTCCGCTGCCATCCGGGCATAGTCGATGCCGAGGTGGACTGCGTGGGCGACGGCCCGGGAAAGGCAATCCGCCACCGGGTTGTCCTTCCCCGCGACGTGCTGGATGTCCGTCGTGTACTTGGACACGGCCGAGAGGTGACGCTGCTGCCGGGCCGACCACGGCTCGGTGACCTTGCCCATCGCGAAGATCAGCGGCTTGTGGTCGACGAAGGCAGTGAACGCCCGGCCCTCGAGCAGATGGCGGAAGTGCCTGACCGCCAAGTGAAGTCCGAGCAACTCGCGGTCGAAGGTACTGTAACGGCGTTCGGGCGGGCGAAGCTGCCGGCTAAAGAACGCCAGCGGTTGCCAAGCTCCACGCACCCATTGCTCGTGCACCGCGCCCACCGCGTAGTCCGAGGCATCGGTGGTGAGGGCGATCGGTGCATCGGGCGCCGGGTGCGCGAGCATGGTGGCGTTAGCCAAGGCGAGCTTCGCGCCCGTGAACGCCGTGTCCATCTGCTCGGTCCAGGTAACGTCGCTTTTGCCCGGCTTACCTCGGAGAGCTTCGTGCAGGGGGCGCAGGAGCTGGGCGATACGGGGCAGGAACCGATGGTAAAAGTTCACCATGCCCAGGAACTCCTGCAGCCCTCTGATCGTGCGGGGGCGCGGAAACCCCTTCACCGCCTCCACCTTGGCCGGCAGGGGGACGGCTCCGTGCCTGGTGACACGGTGCCCCAGAAAATCGATTGTGGCGGCGCCGAACCGGCACTTTGCGGGGTTCACAATCAGGCCATGCTGGCCCAGGCGTTCGAAGAGCGTGCGGAGGTGGCGTAGGTGCTCTTCGCGGGACGCGCTGGCGACGAGGATATCGTCCAGGTAGACGTAGACAAAATCCAAGTCGCGCAGGACGCTGTCCATCAGTCGCTGGAACGCCTGAGCCGCATTCTTCAGACCGAAGGGCATGCGCAGGAACTCGAAGAGTCCGAATGGCGTGATGACCGCCGTCTTCGGGACGTCCTCCGGCCTGACGGGGACCTGATGGTAGCCGCGTATGAGGTCCACCTTCGAGAAGAAGGACCTGCCCGCCAAACGGGCGGAAAAGTCCTGAATGTGGGGGACGGGGTAGCGGTCGGGAGTCGTGGCGTCATTGAGACGGCGATAGTCCCCGCACGGTCGCCATCCCCCGCCGGGCTTCGGCACGATGTGCAGCGGCGACGCCCAAGCGCTCTCTGAGCGCCGAACGATGCCGAGTCGCTCCAGGGTAGCGAACGCCGCTTTTGCCACCGCCAGCTTCGTCGGCTCGAGGCGGCGTGCCCGGGCGTAGACCGGTGGCCCGACGGTGGGGATGTGATGGGCCACCCCGTGCTTGACGGCCCCCGCCGAGAAGGTGGGCCGCGTTAGGGCCGGGAAGCCGGCGAGGAGGCGGGTGAATGCGTCCGCTGCCGGAAGCGTACAGACCAACGTGGCCGGAACCGAATCGTTCGGCAAGCCGCTCGTTGAGCTGGGCAACGCACATGCGAGCGAGCTGAACGTCTCGGCCTGGACAAGCCGTCTGCGCTTGACGTCGACCAGGAGCCCATTAGCGCACAGGAAGTCCGCGCCAAGCAGTGCCATGGGCACGTCGGCGGTGACGAACGTCCATCGGAAAACCTGCCCTCCAAACCGCAGAGAGAGGCAGCGTTTTCCGTACGTACGGATGGGCGTCCCGTTCGCGGCAAGCAGCGCGGGGCCCCCACCCGCGGCGTGCTTGTCTGACGTGCCGGCGGGAATGACACTCACCTGTGCTCCCGTGTCGCACAGGTAACGGCGCCCGGAGAAGGTGTCCATTATGAACAGCAGGCTGCTCGAACGGCCGGCGCCCATCGCCACAATTGAGCGCCGGCCCGGGCGTTTCCCGACCCGTTGAAGGAGCACGGCGGATGACACCGCCGAGCTTCGTGGCCGAACTTGGCGTGGAACCAGCACCAGGTGGTGGAGCTGGAGGAGCGCGGCTGGCTCCGCCAGGCCGGTGGAGTCGACGGGTTTCCCCGCGGTGGCGGTTTTCGCCGCGGCGGTGGGCGGGGCGTGGCGGCGTTCACGAGGTGCGTATCCGCATGCTGCTGAACATCAGCGTGCTGCTGAACATCAGCGCGCTGCTGAACATCAGCGCGCTGCTGAACATCAGCGTCGAATGCCGTGACGGCCATGCCGACGCTCGCCCGCGTGTCCGAAACGGCGAAGTACTTGTCCGCCTCGGCCGCCAATGCTCGGGGTTCCGTTAGCCCGGTCCCGGCCAACGCGAGGCGAACCTGCGCTGGAAGTTGGCGACGGAAAAGCGCCCGGAATAGCGAACCGGGGGCTTCGTCGCCCAACAGTGACAGCATATGGTCCATTCGGACCGACGGGCGCGTCTCACCGAGCTCGGGGAGATCCAGGAGGCGGTCGGCCCGTGCGTCGTCCGTGAGGCTGAACGTGGCTAGGAGTAGCCGCTTGAGTGCCTCGTACTTGTGGCCTTTCGGTGGGTGGCGAAGGACGGACACAACTCGAGCGGCCGTGCCGGGCCCGAGGGAGGCGACGACGTGGCAATAGCGCGTGTCATCGCCGGTGAGGTGCCGAAGCTGAAATTGGGCTTCGGCCTGGACGAACCAGACTTCGGCCTGAGCCTCCCAAAATTCCGGAAGTTTGACGAAGTCGGCCATGGCGATGGCGTCGCGTGTGGAAGGATCGCTCCGGCAGATCCAACGTCGAGGGTCACCAGTAAAGCGCGGCGTTACGCGCGCTGCTTGTGAGCAAGGAGGAAGCGGAGGAGCGGTAACATATAAACGTCTTTATTGTAAGACTACACTGTAACACTGAAATGTTCCGGGCTGGTCGCCCGGTGTATATCATGAGGCCACGCCTACCCCTCGGGCGTGGCCACCGCCCACTTGGTGCGTGGAATGATGTCACCACGCCAGTGGGCTTTTGTGTCCGCCACACTATATTGATTCTTTCTCTCCTCCCGGACACGTGCTTGTTCGCTCTCCTCCTCGTCCCGACTTGTGCCCCGCCCCCTGTATCTCGTTTTTCTTCCGCCTCTGCTCCTTCTTTCTCAAATCCACGTTCTCGCTTGGAGACTTTTCCCAGATTGTTTTTCACGGTTTTCATGGTTCTGTTTGGATATTGTTGGAATATGTTTAAACCGCAACTGTGATGCTGACGCCCCCCTCCCCCCCGCCCAGAATTTCCATGTTTTAAACGTTTCCCAGTGTGTACCCTGGTCAGAATAGGTACCCCGTATCCCTGCGTGTCGTAAGAGACGAGATGGGTTGGCGTGTCGGAAGAGACGGGTTGGCGTCAGGAAGGGCATCCGGCCATAAAAACATTGCCTCAAAAAGAGAACCATGACAATTACAACTACATATGGGCAGGGTACAGCCCGAAGTGGAGATCGGTTTCTGAGGTTTGGGACATGGAATGTAGGGACAAAGACAGGGAGATCAGGAGAAGTGGTGGAAGTATTGGTCAGAAGAAGAGTGGACATATGTTGTGTGCAGGAGACGAGATGGAAGGGAAGTGGTGTGAGAATGGTGAAGGGTAGGCAGGGACAGAAATACAAGTTTGTGTGGCAAGGGTGCCCGGAGGGCGTGCATGATGTTGGTGTCCTGTTTTCTGAGGAGTTTGTAGACAGTGTGGTGAGTGTGACTAGAGTGAGTGATAGGTTGATGATGGTGAAAATGATGATTGGAAAACTCTTGGTGAACGTCATCTCGGGATATGCTCCGCAGGTTGGTCGAAGCGATGAAGAGAAGAACAAGTTCTGGTGTGCGATAGAGAAGCTGATGGAAAACGTGAAAGATGAGGAAGTTGTTGTGGTGGGAGGAGACCTGAATGGACATGTGGGAAGGAGTATGGATGGTTTTGAGGGAGTTCATGGGGGTTACGGATATGGTGTGAGAAATGGAGAAGGTGAAAGGATTTTGGAGTTTGCTTATGGAGCTGATTTGTTGATTTGTAATACTCAGTTCCAGAAAGAGGATAATAAGCTTGTTACATACACGTCAGGTGGGTCGACGACAACCGTTGGCTACCTGATGGTGCGTAGGCGAGATAGGGGGCACCTCCGGGACACAAAGGTGATCCCGGGGGAGGAGGCTGTTTCACAGCACCACTTGGTTGTCTGCGACATAAGGGTGAAAGGTGCGAGGAGAGCTCGGCAGGTGAAGTACCAACCAATAATGAAGGTGTGGAGGTTGAAAGAGGTGACAGTAAGGGAGGCATTAAAAGAGAGGCTGAGTAGGGTAGAGGATGATGTGGTTGAGCTTGAAAGTGGTTGGATGTCAATGAAAGCTAGTCTGTTGGGAGCCGTTGGTGAGGTATGTGGATGGACAAAAGGACCACCGAGGCACTCGGAAACATGGTGGTGGGATGATGAAGTTGGAAAGAGGATTGACGAGAAGAGGAAGAAGTTCAAGGAGTGGCAGAAGGTGAAGGGTACGGGAGCAGAAACAGCAGGGCATGAAAGTTATAAGGCAGCCAGGAAGGCTGCAAAGAAAGAGGTAGCAAAGGCGCAGGAGGCATGTAGGAAAATGTTTGGAGAACGCTTGGATTCGGAAGAGGGTCAGAAAGCAGTATTCAGGATTGCAAAGCACATAGCGAAAGAGAGGTGTGATGTGATGGGGATGAGTTGCTTGAAGGATGAAGTGGGACAAATCGTTGTCGACCCAGATGGAATTAAAGGAAGATGGAAAAGATATACTGTATATGGAAATGCTGTTGAATACAGAGAATGAATGGGATGGCAACATAGAGAGTAACCCAGTTTTAGGACCGGCAGAGAAGATAACTGAGAAGGAAGTTGAGGAAGCGATAAAAGCAATGAAGAGTGGAAAAGCGGGAGGGCCGACGGGAGTTGTGGGAGACATGTTGAAGGCAGCAGGAAGTTGGGGTGTGAAGAGAATGACAGAGATCTGTAATCTGGTGGTGAAAGAAGGCCGCATTCCAGTGGATTGAGACCTGAGTACCCTCGTCCCTCTATACAAGGGGAAAGGTGACCCTCTGGAGTGTGGCTCGTACCGAGCGATAAAGTTATTGGAGCATGGAATGAAGGTATTGGAAAGGGTGTTGGAGAGGAGGATAAGGAAGAAAGTGAAGATCGACGAAATGCAGTTTGGATTTATGCCAGGAAGAGGAACGACAGACGTGCTTTTCATTGTGAGGCAGTTGCAGGAGAAGTACATGGAGAAGAGGAAGAAGTTGTGTTTTGGGTTTGTTGATTTGGAGAAAGCATTTGATAGGGTTCCACGCAAAGTATTGACATGGGCATTGAGGAAGTTAGGAGTGGAGGAATGGTTGATCAGAGTAGTGATGGCAATGTACAAAAGAGCGTGCACAGCTGTAAGGACGAAGGACGGGAACAGTGGTGAGTTTGAGGTGAAGGTGGGAGTGCATCAGGGGTCGGTACTAAGTCCACTACTATTTGTAGCTGTGATGGAGGTGCTGGCTCAGAACGTAAAGGAGGGTTTACCGTGGGAGTTGTTGTATGCAGATGATCTGGTGTTGATTGCGGAAAGTATAGATGGACTGAAGGAAAAGATGAACAAGTGGAAGGAATGTTTGGAGACAAAAGGTCTGAAGGTGAATATCGGAAAGACGAAGGTGATGGCAAGTGGTAAAGCATGTGGTGAGGTGGAAAGAACTGGGAAGTGGCCGTGTGCTAGGTGCAGGAAGGGTGTCGGAGTGAACTCCATTCAATGTACAATGTGCGCTGAGTGGGTTCATCAAAAATGTAGTGGTCTGAGAGGGTCATTTACCAGTGTGGCAGCTACATTCAAATGTAAGGTGTGCACAGAGGGAGCTGCAGATGGAGGAAATGTTGAGTTGGATCTTGGAGACGGCGTGAAACTGGAAGGTGTGAAAACATTTTGCTACCTCGGAGACATGCTGAATGGAGAAGGTGGATCAGACTCGGCAACGGTTGCTCGAGTGAGATGTGCATGGAAGAAGTTTCGGGAACTGAGTGGCGTGCTGATGAGGAGGAGAGTGTCGCTGAAGCTGAAGGGAAAGGTGTATGCTGCATGTGTGAGAAGTGTTATGATTTATGGGAGCGAGACATGGGTAATGAATGTAGAGCAGCAACGAAGGCTGGAAAGGGCGGAAATGCGAATGGTTCGATGGATGTGCGGAGTATCGTTGAGAGAGAGGAAGACAAATGATGAATTGCGAAAGATGATGGGAATATTGCCTGTGATTGATGCTGTGAAGAGGAACAGGTTGAGATGGTTTGGTCATGTGTTGAGGAAGGATGAAAGTGACTGGTTGAGAAGAGTGATGGAAATTAATGTAGAAGGAAGTAGAGGACGGGGAAGACCAGGAAAGACTTGGCTAAAGACGGTGGAAGAAGAAATGCGGGCAAGGGGGTTAACAAGGAGAGATGCAGAAAATAGGGCAAAATGGAGAAGATTGTCATGGGGACCGCAAGGCTAACCCCCGCTCTAGCAGGGAAAATGGCCTTAAAATGCATTTGTTGTTGTTGTTGTCTCCATCTCCCCATCCCTCCATCTCTCAATCCTTCCATCTGTTCATCTCCCCATCCCCCCATCTCTCAATCCCTCCATCATCGCTCAAACCCTCCTTCCTTCCATCTGTCAATCCCTCCATCTATCCATCGCTCCATCTCTCCATCCCTCCATCTCTCCATCCCTCCATCTCTCAATTCCTCCATCCTGCCATCTCTCAAATCCGTCCGTCAATCCATCACTCAATCCCTCCATCTTTCCATCTCTTCAACCCTCAATCCCTCCATCTCTCCATCTTCCCATCCCTCCATCTCTGAATCCCTCCATCATCTCTCAATCCCTCCGTCCGTCCATCTGTCAATCCCTCCATGTCTCCATCGCTCAATCCTTCCATCCTTCCATGTCTCAATCCCTCCATCCCTCTTTCTCTCCATCTCTCGATCTCTCGATCTCTCCATCCCTCCATCTCTCCATCCCTCCATCTCTCAATCCCTCCGTCCTTCCATCTCTTAAATCCTTCTGCCCTACCATCTCTCAATCCCTCCATCTTTCCATGTCTTCATCCCTCAATCCCTCAATCTCTCAATCCTTCCATCTGTCCATCTCCCCATCCCTCCATCTCTCAATCCCTCCATAATCGCTCAATCCCTCCGTCATCGCTCAATCTCTCCGTCCTTCCATCTGTCAATGCCTACATAATATATCCATCGCCCTAATCCCTCCATCTCTCCATCTCTCCATCCCTCCATCTCTCAATCCCTCCATCGTGCCATCTCTCAAATCCCTCCATCCTTCCATCTCTCAATCCCTCCATCTTTCCATCTCTTCATCCCTCAATCCCTCCATCTCTCAATATTTCCATCTCTCCATCTCCCCATCCCTCCATCTCTCAATCCTTCCATCTGTCATCTCCCCATCCCCCCATCTCTCAATCCCTCCATCATCGCTCAAACCCTCCATCCTTCCATCTGTCAATCCCTCCATCTACCCATCGCTCCATCTCTCCATCCCTCCATCTCTCCATCCCTCCATCTCTCAATTCCTCCATCCTGCCATCTCTCAAATCCATCCGTCCTCCAATCACTCAATCCCTCCATCTTTCCATCTCTTTAACCCTCAATCCCTCCATCTCTCCATCTCCCCAACCCTCCATCTCTCAATCCCTCCATCATCTCTCAATCCCTCCATCCTTCTATCTGTCAATCCCTCCATGTCTCCATCGCTCAATTCTTCCATCCTTCCATGTCTCAATCCCTCCATCCCTCTTTCTCTCCATCTCTCGATCTCTCCATCCCTTTATCTCTCCATCCTTCCATCTCTTAAATCCCTCTGCCCTACCATCTCTCAATCCCTCCATCTTTCCATGTCTTCATCCCTCAATCCCTCAATCTCTCAATCCTTCCATCTGTCCATCTCCCCATCCCTCCATATCTCAATCCCTCCATAATCGATCAATCCCTCCGTCATCGCTCAATCTCTCCGTCCTTCCATCTGTCAATGCCTACATCTATCCATTGCTTAATCCCTCCATCTCTCCATCTCTCCATCCCTCCATCTCTCCATCTCTCAATCCTTCCGTCCTGCCATCTCTCAAATCCCTCCATCCTTCCATCTCTCAATCCCTCCGTCCTTCCATCTCTCAATCCCTCCATCTTTCCATCTCTTCATCCCTCAATCCCTCCATCTCTCAATATTTCCATCTCAATCCTCCACGTTTCATCCTCCACGTTTTTCAAAGTTAAGTCTGTTCACAATTGTATTTTGTCGAAACTGTATTTATCGTTCGGTGTGTGAACTTATAGTGTCCCCCTTGGAAGTTTCTCGGTGTTTATCTTTCATAAATTAATCGTTTGTTTGCCGCGTCGCGAGCAAGGCCTTGCAGCCTCAGGCTTCCCCCGTCGAAGGTTGTTCCTTCCTTCGCTGTTTTGCTAGCTTTTTTGATTTCCCCTTCTCCACCAAGCTTCACCAAACATCTACTATTTGTCTAACGTTGTAACCCCCACCCCCCCCCCCAAAAACAAACAAAAAAAACTTTTATTTCCCTTTCTCCTCGTGTGCTTTTGCCTCTGCCCACGTGCGCTGTCTCACCCCGCCCCCATTTCCCCCTTGCCTTCCACCTTTTGCCCTGTTCAAGTGACTCGTGGTCGTCGCTCTTGGCTTCCTCTCCCCATTGGTATTTTTGTGAATATAAGATTGTTCTTCACAGTTCTGTTTAAATATGTTTCAACTATCCCCTTCAGTGTTTTATTCAGTGGTTTATTACAACACGCTGTTTTTCTTCTTATTTAAAAGGCTCCTTTCAATTTCCTCTTCAACTCATTCCATTTCAAAAAAATATTCAATCTCTTATGATTCCAAATCACTCCATGCTCTAAATTCTCATTCATTCCATCCCTCCTCCATCGTTCTTAAACGAATCGCTAACTTGAAAATCACAACAAACCCAATTTGTTATATATGTTCATCTTTCATTAATTATCATCCACTTTCTAAACTCCCCCCTTGCCCCTCCCCTTAAAATCTCCCCCCCAACCATCCCTCCCAAATTCTCCCTCCTCCCACCTCCTTCTCAAAGCTGCCTTCTCCCCACTTCCTCTCCCTCCTATGTCATACCTCCACCTCCCCCAACCTTCTACTTTCCTCTGCCCCCCCTCAAACAAACTCTCACTGTGCCTCATTCCATCACCATCAAACCTTTCGTCCTCCTCATCCTTCCCTTTCTTGTAACTCTTCTGTAATCTCTGACACACTATCAACTGCTCTTCCTACATCCCCCTCTCACCCTTCATCTGACCCTACCCCTCCCCTCCCCTGTCCTGCACCCAATGCTCCCCCTCTCTCCTCACTAACGGTATGGACCTCAAACATCCGGGGCCTTCGCTCAAACCTGATTGATCTCTCCATTCAGGTTGCTTCTGAAAATCCAGACTTGATCTGCTTAACAGAAACTTTCCTCCTTCAAGATGTCTCTGATTCCTTAATATCTCTTCCTGGTTACTCCCTCCTCCGGTACGATAGACCTGATCCTCGTCCTGGTGGTGGGGTGGCTATCTTTATCAAAAACTCTTCCTCACTCTCCCTGCACTGCCCTCTCTCCACGCCACCCACAGGAGTACCTCTGGCTACGGCTTCCTCTCCGCTCCCACCTTTTGTTCATATGTGTTCTGTACCGTCCTCCAAACAGTGATGACTCCATTTACATTTCTCTGTCGGACAACATGGACCAACTTCTATCAACTCATCCAAACTCTCTCTTCCTCATATGTGGCGACTTCAACTGTCATCATGCCAGCTGGCTGGGTGTGGGTTCATCTCTCACCAGCCATGGCACCTCAGCAAAGGACTTCTGCGACTCATTGGGACTGACACAATCTGTCAATTTCCCGACCCGGATCTCAGTCAATGGAGTATCTTCTCTTCTGGACTTGGTTATGACTGACTTCCCTGCAAATGTCTGCTGCTCTTCTTCTGCTCCAATCGGTTCTTCTGATCATGTGCTTGTTGAAGTGGACATCTCACTGGCCATTCTCAGAGAGCCTCCTCAGCGCCGACGAGTCTGGCATTTCACTCAGGCCGACTGGCACGGTCTGCAAGCAGCCATCAATCAACTGGACTGGTCTCCCATCTCTAATGCCTCTGACATCAATTCTTCCTGGGAATTCTTCCAAAGCAAACTGCTCTCTCTCATGCACAGATTTATCCCATCTCGTCTTCAGTTGTCTTACCCTTCCTCCCGTCCATGGTACACTGAATCTTGTGGTGAGGCAGTTGCCCTGAAACAACTTGCCTTTGCGTCTTGGAAGGCAAATCCAACTGAAGGCAATCTCAATTCCTTCCACCAAGCTCGAAACAAGTGTGTTTCTACCCTCAGGAGTGCCAGGAAGCACTATCTCTCCACACTCAAGATTGAACTCTCAAACCTGTCTCCTTCCTCCAAATCCTGGTGGCGTCTGGTCAAATCCGTTTCTGGTGTTTGTTCCCCCTCCATCCCCTCCCTTACCTCAAATGGCTACACAGTTGACACCGCACGTGACAAAGCCGAATGCCTCAACTCTGTGTTTGCCTCAACATCTTGTGTCCCAAACCCATCTCTCTCTGTTCCCACCTTTCCCAGTCGAACCCAACTGCTCCTGGACTCTGTATCCTTCTCTCCTGACAAGGTGGAGATGTTTTTATCAAACCTCGACTCTGATTCTGCAACTGGACCAGATGGCATCAGCCCTCGGGTCCTAAAATCCTGCTCTGCCGCTCTATCTCACCCTCTCTCTGTTCTTTTCACCCTCTCTTTTGCTCAAGGTCATCTGCCAGCATCTTGGAAATCAGCAAACATCACCGCTTTACACAAAAAAGGTGCAAAAACAGATCCTTGCAACTACAGACCAATCAGCCTGCTCCCAATTATCAGCAAAGTCATGGAATCCATCATTGCTTCAGATATCAAATCCTTCCTCTTCTCCAATGGCTTGATCTCTGATCATCAATTTGGATTCAGACCAGGTCATTCTACTCTGGACATGTTGCTTCTGCTGTCTCAACAATGGATGGAGGTCCTCAATGCCAAACAGGAAATCAGAGCTGTCTCACTTGACATATCACATGCCTTCGATACGGTCTGGCACCCAGCTCTGCTCACCAAACTCACCTCCTATGGTATTCAGGGAAATCTCCACTCATGGCTTGCGGATTTCCTCTCTGGTCGAAGTCAACGTGTGGCCCTGAATGGATTTCTCTCATCTTCCCTTCCTGTTCTGGCTGGAGTTCCCCAAGGTAGTGTTCTGGGCCCTATGCTATTTCTGGTCTTCATCAATGACCTCTCCGACTCTCTGGAAAATCCTCTCTATCTCTTTGCTGATGACTCCTCTATCTGCCGCTCCATTCCTCATCCCTCAGATCGGCAGTCTGCAGCCTCCTCACTCTCTGCAGACCTGGACAAAATCACAGACTGGTCAAACAAGTGGAACATGTCTTTCAATCCTGACAAATCTCACACTCTTACAATGTCTCTCCGAAAGGACCGACTGGACAACCCTCCCATCTACTTTCTCAACAATCCTCTCCAAGAAGTTCTGTCGGTCAAGCTTTTGGGTCTCACTATCTGCCATGATCTTTCTTGGGAAAACCACATTTCCAAGCTGGCCTCCAAAGCCAGTCGCCGACTGGGCATCCTCCGTCGTGCGAAGTCCTTCCTTGGCACACCTGAGCTCCTCACCACATACAAGGCTTTCATCCGCAGCTCAATGGAATACTGTTCCCCCCTCTGGGCTGGTGCTCCTGCCTCACACCTTGCTCGGCTTCACGCTGTTCAGGCCAAAGCTTTCAGAATCATTGGAATCTCCTACGATGTAGTCAACTCCGAGGGCCTTTCACTCACTCACCGCAGGCAGGTTGGTGGTCTTTCTGTCTTCTACCGACTCCTCTCCGGCCTTGATCCCCCAGCTCTCTCTGTGCTCTGTCCCCCCAATATTCTTTCAGGTCGCACAAGATCTGCCTGCAACCCTCTTATGGTTAAACTGCCAAAGTCTAGGCTCTCTGCTCACCTTCACTCTTTCATTCCCCTTTTCTCCCGCCTCTGGAACAAACTCCCCCACTCCCTTCAATCCCACTCCTCCCTCCAGGTCTTTAAAACAGCTGTTCACCACCATCTCTTATCTTCCCCATCGAAAACCTTGATCTTTTCTACCCCCGGTAATTCACCCCAGAGTCCTTGCAGTGTTCATATGTTTTATTCCTCTCCCACCTCCCCCCAAGTCCTCCCGATGTCCCTGCTCTCAAATGTTGTGTTTGTGTCCTTCTCCCTTTCTCCCCATCTTGTCTGCCGCTCCCCTTGTTTTTTGTGTTTTGTGTGTCGGTTTGTCTTTTTGTGTGATTAATGTTAGCTCTTTCACGAGCCTCGATCTTGTATAAAAAAATAAAAAAATAAAAAAAATCCCTCCATCTTTCCATCTCTTCATCCCTCAATTCCTCCATCTCTCAATATTTCCATCTCTCCATCTCTCAATCCTTCCATCTGTCCATCTCCCCATCCCCCCATCTCTCAATCCCTCCATCATCGCTCAATCCCTCCGTCCTTCCATCTGTCAATCCCTCCATGTCTCAATCCCTCCATCCTTCCATGTCACAATCCCTCCATCCCTCGATCTCTTGATCTCTCCATCCCTCAATCTCTCCATCCCTCCATCTCTCAATCCCTCCATCCATCGATCTCTCCATCCCTCCATACCTCCATCTCTCCATCCTTCCATCCCTCCATCTCTCCATCCTTCCATCCCTCCATCTCTCAATCCCTTGATCTCTCCACCCCTCCATCTCTCCATCTCTCCGCCCCACTCCCACCCCCCCACACCCCCCCCCCTCTGATCCTGCTCCCTCTCATTGATCCTGCCCCACAATCTCTAGCTACATTTTTTTCTCCCCTCATTAACCCTACGTCACCCAACCTGATAATTTTCAGATTACTGTCCATCTCCTCCTTTCCTCCCTCTTGTCTTTTCGGTTGTTCATTCCCTTACTTTTGTGTCTAACTGTTCCATCGTTAGTGTGGTGCTCTTTTCCCAGTGTAACCTTGCTGTTCTGTAAAGATATATATTTTGGAGATAAAAACCTCATTGCCATCGTTACGTCGTTTGTTGACCTGGGATATTTCTATTTTTTGTAACATAGAGAACTGCCACATACAACTGCAGTTTGAAGCGCCATGCAGAGACATCTTGCTTTGGATATGATATGGCAAGGCCCCACGCAGTTAGGATATTACATGGTGCCGAGCTCTTACTGTCATGTAATATTGCTTAAACCTGACACAGTCGTCATCATCCATCAGAAAACATCGTCCCTTATAATCGCTTCTGTGAAGTAGTAATCTGCTGATAAAAAACACGAGAATAATCGGAGGGAGCATCTAATGACGCCATTTCCTATTCTTGATAAAACTGGATGCAGCAGAAGTTGGATACTGGAACCTGGAGAGTAAAGAAATCCATCTCCAGCCATAATCATCATAATAGTCAGGATAGTAAACAAATGGTGGTAAAATTGGAAATAAATTTTGTTCTGTTGCATCCAGACAGTCTCCTCCAAAAACGTGCCGTGAGTCATAAATGGTGACTTTGATTCTAGCGTGCAAACATCACTCTCTTCTCCTTACACTATTTCCCATCTACTTGGGGTCACCTGAAGCTACAGCAGTACAGCATTAACTTAGAATTAACAGGATGCCTTGACCGATCTCCTGTTTGCGAGAGACACAGGGAGATCTCTTTAGGTCACCAACTAATGCTCGCAGATGGCACACCTGGCTTAGCATTCATCTGAGCGATGACACACCTGGTGATGGATGAAACATCCTGTCTGTGAAGCAAATTAAGGCAAATGTGCTACCTTTGCTCAACCTCTACTGACTACCTGTGACTTAACCAACCCAACCCTCAGATCGACAGGCAGCAGCCTCCTCACCCTCTGCAGACCTGGACAATATCACAATCTGGTCAAACAAGTGGAACATGTCTTTCAATCCTGACAAATCTCACACTCTTACTATGTCTCTCTGAAAAGACCGACTGGAAAACCCTCCCATCTACTTTCTCAACAATCCTCTCCAAGAAGTTCTGTCACTCAAGCTTTTGGGTCTCACTATCTGCCATGATCTTTCCTGGAAAAACCACATTTCCAAGCTGGCCTGCAAAGCCAGTCGCCAACTGGGCATCCTCCGTCGTGCGAAGTCCTTCCTTGGCACACCTGAGCTCTTCACCACATACAAGGCTTTCATCCGCAGCTCAATGGAATACTGTTCCCCCCCTCTGGGCCGGTGCTCCTACCTCACACTTTTTTTTTTTTTTTTTTTTTTGGTATACAGGATCGAGGCTCGTGAAAGAGCGAACATTAATCACACAGAAAGACAAACCGACACATAAAACATATAACATCGGGAGCGGTAGACAAGATGGGGAGAGAGGGGGAAGGACACAAACACAACATTTGAGAGCAGGGACCGAGAGACATGGAGACATCGAGAGATCTGAGAGAGGGCGAGGGCTTTGGGGGTGTGGGAATGGGAAGGGGGGGGGGGTGGGAGAGGTATAAAACATATGGACACTGCCAGGACTACCAGGAAAGAAGTTGGAATTTCAAACAAGGTGGATCTGGGGTGAATTAGCGGGGGTAGAAAAGATCAAGGTTTTGGATGGGGTAAGATAAGAGATGGTGGTGAACAGCTGTTTTAAAGACCTGGAGGGAGGAGTGGGATTGAAGGGAGTGAGGGAGTTTGTTCCAGAGGCGGGAGAAAAGAGGAATGAAAGAGTGAAGGTGAGCAGAGAGCCGAGATTTCGGCAGTTTAACCATCAGAGGGTTGCTGGCAGATCTTGTGCGACCTGTAGGAATATTTGGGGGACAGAGCACAGAGAGAGCTGGGGGTGCAAGGCCGGAGAGGAGTCGGTAGAAGACAGAAAGACCACCTACCTGCCTGCGGTGAGTGAGTGAAAGGCCCTCAGAGATAGCTTCATCGCGGGAGATTCCAATAATTCTGAAAGCTTTGGTTTCAACAGCGTGAAGCCGAGCTAGGTGTGAGGCAGGAGCACCGGCCCATAGGGGAGAACAGTATTCCATTGAGCTGCGGATGAAAGCCTTGTATGTGGTGAGGAGCTCAGGTGTGCCGAGGAAGGACTTCGCACGACGGAGGATGCCCAGTCGGCGACTGGCTTTGGAGGCCAGCTTGGAAATGTGGTTTTCCCAAGAAAGATCATGGCAGATAGTGAGACCCAAAATCTTGAGCGACAGAACTTCTTGGAGAGGATTGTTGAGAAAGTAGATGGGAGGGTTGTCCAGTCGATCTTTTCGGAGAGACATAGTAAGAGTGTGAGATTTGTCAGGATTGAAAGACATGTTCCACTTGTTTGACCAGTCTGTGATTTTGTCCAGGTCTTCAGAGAGTGAGGAGGCAGCAGACTGCCGATCTGAGGGAAGAGGAATGGAGCGGCAGAGAGTGGAGTCATCAGCAAAGAGATAGAGAGGATTTTCGAGAGAGCCAGAGAGATCATTGATGAAGACCAGAAAAGCACGGGGCCCAGAACACTGCCTTGGGGAACTCCAGCCTGAACAGGAAGAGGAGATGAGAGAAACCCATTCAGGGCCACACGTTGACGACGACTAGAGAGGAAGTCCGCCAGCCATGCGTGGAGATTTCCATGGATACCAAAGGAGGAGAGTTTGGTGAGCAGAGCGGGGTGCCAGACCGTGTCGAAGGCACGTGATATGTCGAGGGAGACAGCTCTAATTTCCTGTTTGGCATTGAGGACCTCCATCCATTGTTGAGACAGCAGAAGCAGCATGTCCAGAGTAGAGTGACCTGGTCTGAAACCAAATTGATGATCAGAGATCAAGCCATTGGAGAAGAGGAAAGATTTCATATCCGAAGCAATGATGGATTCCATGACTTTGCTGATAATTGGGAGAAGGCTGATTGGTCTGTAGTTGCTAGGATCTGTTTTTGCACCTTTTTTGTGCAAAGCGGTGATGTTGGCTGATTTCCAAGCAGATGGCAGTTGACCTTGAGCAAAAGAGAGGGTGAAGAGAACAGAGAGAGGGTGAGATAGAGCAGCAGAGCAGGATTTTAGGACCCGTGGGCTGATGCCGTCGGGTCCAGTTGCAGAATCAGAGTCGAGGGTTGACAGAAACTTTTCCACCTTGTCAGGAGGAAAGGACACGGAGTCCAGGAGCAGCAGGGTACGACTGGGTATGGTGGGTACAGAGAGGGATGGGTTTGGGACACAAGATTTAGAGGCAAACACAGAGTTGAGGCATTCAGCTTTTTCACGTGCGGAGTCAGCTGTGTAGCCGTTTGAGGTAAGGGAGGGGATGGAGGGGGAACAAACACCAGAAACGGATTTGACCAGACGCCACCAGGATTTGGAAGAGGGAGACAGATAAGAGAGTTCGGTCTTGAGAACGGAGAGATATTGTTTCCTGGCTCTCCTGAGGGTGGACACACACTTGTTTTGGGCTTTGTGAAAGGAAATGAGATTTCCTTCCGTTGGATTTGCTTTCCAGGAGACGAAGGCAAGTTGTTTCTGGGCAACAGCCTCACCACAAGATTCCGTGTACCATGGACGGGAGGAAGGGTATGACAACTGAAGACGAGATGGGATAAATATGTGCATGAGAGAGAGCAATTTACTTTGGAAGAATTCCCAGGATGAGTTGATGTCAGAGGTGGTAGAGATGGGAGACCAGTCCAGATGATTGATGGCTGCTTGAAGACCGTGCCAGTTGGCCTGAGTGAAATGCCAGACTCGTCGACGCTGAGCAGGCTCCCTGAGGATGGTCAGAGAGATGTCCACTTTAACAAGGACATGATCAGATGATCCGATCGGAGCAGAAGAAGAGCAGCAGACATTTTCAGGGAAGTTAGTCATAACCAAGTCCAGAAGAGAAGATGTTCCGTTGACTGAGATCCGGGTCGGGAAATTGACAGATTGTGTCAGTCCCAGTGAGTCGCAGAAGTCCTTTGCTGAGGAGCCATGGCTGGTGAGAGAGGTACCCACACCCAGCCAACTGGCATGATGACAGTTGAAATCACCACATATGAGGAAGAGAGAGTTGGGATGAGTAGATAGAAGTTGGTCCATATCATCAGACAGCGAGATGTAGATGGAGTCATCACTGTTTGGTGGACGGTACAACACACATATGAACAAGAGGTGGGAGCGAAGGGGAAGCCGTAGCCAGAGGTATTCCTGGGGGTGAGGTGGAGAGAGTGCAGTGCAGGGCGAGTGAGGAAGAGAGTTTTTGATAAAGATAGCAACCCCGCCTCCAGGACGAGGCTCAGGTCTATCATACCGGAGGAGGGAGTAGCCCGGGAGAGATACTATGGAATCAGAGACATCATAAAGGAGGAAAGTTTCTGTTAAGCAGATCACGTCTGGTTTGACAGAAGCAACCTGTATGGAGAGATCAGTTAAGTTTGAACGAAGGCCCCGGATGTTTGAGGTCCATACCGTTAATGAAGAGGAAGGGGGAGCATCAGATACAGAACAGGGGGGAGGAGGGGTAGGGTAAGATGTGGAAGAGGTGGAAGAGGTAGGGAGAGCTGCCGAAGGTGTGTCAGAGATCTCAGAACAGCTCGGAGAAAGGGAAGGATGGGGCGGACAAAAGGTTTGATGGTGATTGGGTGAGCCACAATGAGGTGTTATTTGAGGAGGGGGAAGAGCGAGGCAGAAGGTTGGGGGAGATGGAGGTGAGAGTTTGAAGGGGGAAGAAGCGGGGAGGACGCTTTGAGGAGGGGGAGTGAGAGGGGGGAAATTGAGAAGCAATGAGGGTGGGGAGATTTGAAGGGGAGGGGTGAGGGGGGAGCCTGGGAGGGAAGGGACAAGGGGAGGGATTTGAAAGGGATGGGATATGGGGGAGATTTGGAGGGGAGGGGTGAGGCAGGAGTCTAGGAGGGGAGGGGCGAGGGGGCGTCCCGGCGGGGAGGGGTGAGGGGGTAGTTTAGGAGGGAGGGGGCAAGGGGGGAGATTTGAAAGGGATGGGTGATGGGGAAGATTTGGAGGGGAGGGGTGATGGGGAGGATTTGGAGGGGAGGGGTTATGGGGAAGATTTGGAGGGGAGGGGTGAGATTGGATTTTTGAAAGTGTACGATTTATGGGAAACGAACATTTATTGCAAAATGAGTTTCTTGTGACCTTCGAGTTAAAAATACGTTTAAGGACGCTGGATGGAGGATGGAGTGCAGGAGAGTTTAGGGAATGTAGAAAAAAGGCACTATAGGAGATGGATATTTTTTTTGGGATGAATTGATTTGGTGAGCAAGTCGAAAGCAGCCTTTTAAAGAAGAAGAAGAAAATGGTGTTATAAAATATGACGGAATACATAACTTGAGGGGAAAGTGTAAACATTGAAGGTTAATGAGTGAAAACTATCTGGGGAAATGGGGGAGAAACACGTGGTCGAAGAACGAACGAACGAATAAGAATGAATAAACGAATGAGAACAGAGAAGGAAATTTTTTTTTTTTTTTTTTTGAGTTGAGATTTACACAAGGAAGTAGGCTATGGGTGAAAAGACTGGGAATACAGAGAACGAAAGTTATTGGATCACTAAACGACGGACCGCTGAGAGAAAAACAAAGCCTCAAGGTTGTACAGTGCACACTGTACAAGGCCTCAAGACACGACACGAATTAACACGATTTTCAATACAGGTATGAAAGATTTGCACCGAAAAATCTTCGTCGGGACACAATATACGTACAACACCATAAATAAATACAGTTTTAACGAAAATACAAATGGGAACAATCACTCAACTTCGATTTCAAATCGTTCGCGACGCGGCAAAGGCCTTGCTCGCGACACGGCAAACAGACGATCAATTTATGAAAGATAAACACCGAGAAACAACCAAAGTTGCCTGTAAAAACAGACGTGAAGCCTAGCTCGGCTTCACGCTGTTGAGGCCAAAGCTTTCAGAATCATTGGAATCTCCCGCGATGAAGCTAACTCCAAGGGCCTCTCACTCACTCACCGCAGGCAGGTTGGTGGTCTTTCCATCTTCTACCGACTCCTCTCTGGCCTTGCCCCCCCAGCCCTCTCTGGGCTCTGTCCCCCAAATATTCCTACAGGTCGCACAAGATCTGCCTGCAACCCTCTTATGGTTAAACTGCCAAAATCAAGACTCTCTGCTCACCTTCATCCCTCTTTTCTCCCGCCTCTGGAGCAAACTCCCTCACTCTCTTCAATCCCTCTGCTCCCTCCTGGTCTTTAAAACAGCTATTCACCACCATCTCTTATCTTCCCTCAATCCCCCATCCAAAACCTTGATCTTTTCTACCCCTGTTAAAACACCCCAAATACCCCCTCTTTAAATCCCCAGCTTCTTTCCTGGGGTTCCTAGAAGTGTTCATTTGCTTTGTACCGTGTACCCCTCCCTCCTCCCCCAGCCCTCCCCCTTCCACAGATCTACCGGCGTCCCTGTTCTCTTCTGTTGTTGTGCTTGTGTGCTTCCCTCTTCCTCCCCCTCTTGTCTCCTGCTCCCTTCATTGCATGTTTTATGTGTCTGTGCATGTTTTCATGTTCAATATGTTAGCTCTTACACGAGCCTCGATTCTGTACACAAAAAACCCTCTGTCAATACCTTTTAGCACTGCAGGAGGTAGAGTTTTGTTTTACAGTATTTTTGTATTTTCAGAATACACAGTATACTGCTGCTACTATATGAGAGAAGGATAAGATATTTGCTTGTTTTGTGCAATTTTTATTATTCATTAGCAATGCTTCCTACAATAGGCCTCGTCTGTTTTTACACCTTAAGTGGAAGAATATTCGTTGTAATGTTTTTTTCAAGCAATACAAAGGAATAAAAGAAAGCCTGTGTTGCTATTTTGGAAGTACTTAGACAATGATGTGTTAGCTCCTACATGAGCCTCGACTTTGTAGTCGAAAAAAAAAATGACGAATGTCATCTTGTAATCAGTAGTTCTGGTTTCAGAATCTCACACAAGTTTCCTAATTATTATACAGTGCCTTCAGAAAGTATTCACACCCCTTGACTTTTTTCGCATTTTGTTCTGTTACAGCCTGAATTTATAATGGCTAAATTGCGATTTTTCTGTCACTGATCTACATAATGTCACTGATCATACTCTTTAATGACAAAGTATATTTTTTATAGAATTTTTTACAAAAACAATTAAAAATGAAAAGCTGAAAAGTATTGCTCAACAGTTCAACCCCTTTGCTATTTCACTCCAAATTGGACTCAGGTGCATCCAATTTCTTTTGATTTGACAGTGCATGTCAGAGCAGAAACTCAACTATGAAGTCCAAGGAACTGTTCGTAGAGATAGAACTGTGAGGAGGCATATAATTTGGGGAGAAGGGTATAAAACAATTTCTAGCATTGAAAGTTCCT